>NC_081414.1:748409937-748677676 GCF_030272615.1 Cryptomeria japonica | reverse complement strand
TATGGTGGGCTAGTAAAATGATATATTAAATTTAAAGTTATGAATAGAACATCATACAACGAGACTCCAAGCGAACAAACAATGAGGATTCACTAAAAAGAAAGTGTAAGAGCTTGACCTAACCCTAAGAGTACTGCCTAAGTTCTAAAACATATGATGCTATTAAATTTGCAAGGTTATAAGACTGATCTCAATTGTGACTATAGGAATTACACGCTTGATTTCTTTCATGGGTATGTACCGTTCCAAGCTGTTTGACAAGTGATGATCATCATATACTACCACTGCCATGCATAAAACAAACTTTAATTTCTGTAGGTGATAGGCTTTGTGTAACAACATGGGAACTCTCGCATACCCACCACTATCATTCTACAGGACATCATCTGTGTTACTCTCCCTCTTTCTCTTCCTACCTGTTGTTTTCTTTTGAAAAACATATTGCAGGTAGAGAGAGAGGGAGAGAGAGGGAGAGAGAGAGAGATGGGGGAGGGAAGGTAGAGAGAGGGAGAGAGGGAGAGGGAGGGAGAGGGAGAGAGAAGAGGGGGGCTGGGAGAGAAGAAGGGGTATGGAGGAAGTGATATGGAGAGAGAGAGGGGGGGAAGGTAGAGAGAGGGAGAGAGGTAGAGGGAGGGAGAGAGAGAGAGAGAGAGAGAGAGAGAGGGAGAGGGGGAGAGTAGGGGGGAGGGAAAGAGGAGGGGTCTTAAGGGGTCACAGGGTACCATATGACCTCTTAGGAAATAATACGACCTCTAATGACACCTAAACGGTCATATGGTGGGCTAATAAAATGATATATTAAATTTAAAGTTATGAATAGAACATCATACAACGAGACTCCAACCAAACAAACAACGAGGATTCACTAAAAAGCAAGTGTAAGAGCTTGACCTAACCCTAAGAGTACTGCCTAAGTTCTAAAACTTATGATGTTATTAAATTTGCAAGGTTATAAGACTGATCTTGATTGTGACTATAAGAATTACACACTTGATTTCTTTCATGGGTATGTACCGTTCCAAGTTGTTTGACAAGTGATGATCATCATATACTACCACTGCCATGCATAAAACAAACTTTAATTTCTTTAGGTGACAGGCATTGTGTAACAACATGGGAACTCTCGCATACCCACCACTATCATTCTACAGGACATCGTCTATGTTACTCTCCCTCTTTCTCTTCCTACCTGTTGTTTTCTTTTGAAAAACATATTGCAGGTACTCTGACTCATCATGTTGCTTTGTTGAAACTATTTTCCACATATGCTCTGCTCATTAAAAACAGATTCGAGAAGAATATTTCTATAGGTTTCCTTGTTTGTCACGATAATACACCTATGGTTCAATTTCAAACCCTATTCCTCCTATTCAATATACACACAAAAATCCATCAGTCAATTTTTTTAGGAGAGGATACATGATAAAAATCAAAGAGGAAGTTGCAGATAAGAAATAAATTCACTTACTTCTATAGAAGTGCAGACACAGTTGTAGTGGGGTATGGAGGGAGAGAAGAAGAGAAAGAGGGATGGGGTATGGAGGAAGGGAGAAGGAGAAGGAGAGAGAGAGAGAGAGAGAGAGAGAGAGAGAGAGAGAGAGAGAGACCTTGTATGCATTTGAGAGGGAGAGACGATACACTTACATGTGTATATATATGTTTAATATATTATATGTATATAAACATATTATATATACAATGTCATATTATACACATATTATATATTACATATATTATATGTATATACACATATAATACATAGAACATCATATTATACAATAGCACTTACGCGTTGTTTATAGGGAAACAAGCGCGTACGCGCTGCTTACACTATACATACCCCGTACACGCTTTTAAAACCATAAGTACCCCCGTACACGCTTTTGACTATTTAGGCTTGGAAATAGGCCTGGATGACAAATCTACGGATTGCAAGTTTGATTTCCCTCCATTTCTCTCATTTTTGATGTGTTTTATTTTATCAACTTTGTCATCATCAAGTTTACACTTCATAAAGTGGGTATTTCTAAAATTGCCACCATATTTTCACCCATCTTCTGAGCTTTCTAACCATATAATTTGTTTTCAATTTGAACAACAATAACATATTATTATTGAATTTCTTTTACTAGTGTCTCCATAGTTCTCACAGACATAAGTGCACCATTTTTTGAATAACTTTTGATATACGTATCCAAATTTAAAATACTTTATATATTATTGTAGTGCACTTGATTATTTACAAATTTTTTTAAAAATTGTATTTTTGATTTGTTTAGTGCAACTTATGCTTCGCGCACGAACAGGTACCGAATTTTCCGGATGTGCTCGATTGGAAAAATCATTAAAAAAACAATACTCAACAAAAAATTACAAAAAAATACACATCTTATAGTTCTCACTCTTAACTATCTTTCTGCCAAAGGGTTTGTCAAAATACTAAATCTAACTATGACTTTTTTGATGCGCACGTCAGACACTATGTTATGTTTTTCAGAAAAAAAAAATAGGGTCAGTTTTTCATGTGCAAAGGATTTGATCCCCTTAATCTTATCCAATTTTGAAAACGTTTAGTAGTTTGGAAACTAGATTCAGAGTACTACAATATTTGTTCTTTGATTATCTTCATATCTTAAGTGGATGACTTTCAAATTTTGCCTCTAAGTTCAGGTTCACCTGATTTCGGAAAAAAAGTGTCCACTTATACCCCCCTTTTTTACCACCATCTTTGTGCACTTACCCATGACTTGCTTTATAGAAAGTAAGAGAAGCCCTAATCTAATATTAGGAAAACTTAAAAAGCATAAAGGAGCTAAATAAATCTCAACTAAGTGAAATTAAGCTAAAAATCATGTCTCTAAATATAGAATGTTCTAACATGTCTGCTTAAGAAAAACTCGTGGAGAAGTCAAAAACCTCTAAATTCATGAAATGTAAAAATGGGTCCTAACAACTAAAGGCTCTATGAGGTACCCATGTATCATAAACAAAGAAAAGGAGAAAAAAACCAATAGAAGAAAACTCCTCTCCAAAAAAGAGAAAAGAGAACAAAGGACTTAGAAGCCTCCAAAATAATGTTCCAAAAGGAATAGGAACATGAAGAACATATTTGAAGCACAAAGAAGTTGCAAATAATGGTCAAATGATAACTACTATAGTGTCAAATGAAGAAACTCCTCTAAAACGAAGATGATGATCAAGACCAAGAAGAAGACAATTTGCATGAGTGCCCCCAACAACACTACTTGTATGATGAATAAATGACAAATAATGGTAAAACATTTGTTAGTCAAAGATACAAATGGCATATGAATTTGCATGAGTGACCTCAATGACACTACTCAACCATGCAAGATTAAACTGCTAGTAAAAAATGCAGGTGTCAATAGTCTAATGAACTAATCAATTGAGGATAAGTCACCCTCACAAATTTGGAATGTAAGAGTGTTTATATGGTAAAAGTTGCATCTCACAAAAATATAGCCATTTCATTTGGATAGTAAATAGGAATAAATACTAATTACACAACTCACTCTAAAGAGAAACCAAGGAAGCATTAGCACCAATAGTGAAAAAAATTCTCAATCTTTGAGGGTTTATTTTCCCAAAAGTGTTACAAGGTGGTGCAGGAGCACCTAGGCCCTGAAAGGTCTCATGAATTTTTTTATGTTTTTTTTTTTTTTTCAATGTTGTGTTAACGTTGTATAAGGTCCAAGGGACCATTTGAAGTCATAATAAATCATATTGTAAGGTGTTAAGCCATTTCGTTCAATATAGACCTATAAGGTCCTGAGAAGGTCAAACGTGGTCAAAAGAATAGAAAATGCTCAAAGAAGGTTGAAAATTATTTAATAAGGCTTATTTACCCCATTCTAGTGTGTCTAAGGTGATAACAAGTGATTTGGAGTCATTTGGTCAAGTTTTGCAAAGTTGTCAAAAAAAGTTGTAAAGTTGTCATTTTGTGAGAAATAGGTCTCAATGGGTCAAAATTGATGTTTAATGGTATGTAAGGGTTTTCTGGGTCTATTTTTACTTATGTAAGTTAGTTTGAGTCATGGTTTGGTCTAGTATCAAGTTTTAGATAAATGTTGCTCATATTGTCAAAAATTGTCAATGTTGTCACAAGCAACTTTTTGTGTTTGAGAAGGTAATTAAGTGTTTGTAAGTCATGTTGGTTCAAAAATTTAGTTATAGACATTGAGAAGGCTTAGAAACCTTTATAAATTCCTATCTTTTTTCACTACAACTTTGAAAGACATGTACCAAGGAAGAAAATCAATAAGCAACACTGAGTTCTATGTAAATACTTGTGTTTCAGAAATAACATTCTGTTATTAAGCATTTTACTTTATTAAATCCAATTCATTTGTCTTAATAGTTCATTGGATATGGTCAATGGATTAATCTTCTTTAATTTTCCTTTTATCTCACTCGATTTCATTCACTTCTGAAAAAGATATACTGATTTTTGTGAAGACTATTTAAATCCTCATCTAGGGTAACCCGAGACTACACAATAATGGGTTTTGTTTTATTTCCAAGTTAAATCACCCCACCAATGGGTTTAAAACTCTTTGTAAATATTTATTTTCATGTCATATGCTTTGCATAGATCCATGCTCAATTTTGCACGTGCAAATTGATGTCAAAATGTTGATTGGCAGTGCCATAGTCTGAAATACGGTGATCTCTTGGAGTTTTAGAGGGTGTGAATACAACAAATGTGTTGGGTGGTGTTGTAATTAAAGAGAAGGGTGAGAGAGTGTCCCTTTGACATGATATAGGTGTTAGATGAACAATGAAGCCAACCAATTCATGGTGATTTATGAGTGTCTTAATCCTTGAAGTTGGTTGTCACAGTTTTGGCAATGCCTTGAATCACTACACTTTACATGTTTAGGAGTGGATTTGGGGTTGGTTTTGATGTCAAGAGAAGTAGTAGGGTGGATTACCATCATCATTTATTGCACTTGAAGGTTTCTAAACAAATAATGGTTCATTCAATGATGATTGTCCATGTCCTTTACATGACTATCCTAAAGCATGTTTTGACTATCCTAAAACAATGAATCCTCAATAAACATTGTTATTTCATTTTGGGTTGGTTGGGAGGGTAAAGAGTCATGAGGGTATGTTTTTGGAAGCCCTTTTAGGAATGATAAGGATGTATTTGTGTGTGATTATTGTGGGATTTTGTAAGGTGTTAAGGTGAAAAGAAGATTGAATTCCTAATTGAGGGTTGGTGTCAAGTGATAGACTAAGGGTTATTGATGGTGCCTGAGTATTGGAAGGTTGGATGGAAGTTGTGAAGTTAGTGTTTACCTTGGGGTGCCTTGTGAGAACCTATGTTTTTGAGTTATTCTTAGGTGAGTATTTTTACCAAACAAAGTTGGAGTATGTGTCTTAACCTTGATATGAAGGGAGTTGAGCCCATTGTTGTGAAATATGCCTAATTGGCATCGAAATGTTGTTGAGAGTTGAAACCGAGCCTCTGCATCAAAGTGGTATCAGAGCCTAGAAGATATGGGTAGAGAAGAGTTTGTGTGTGGTTGGTAGTTGTGTGTTGGTTCGGGTTGAGAGGATAACCCGGTGAGTGGTTGCCAAAAGACTAGGAGGGTGGACAGGAGGCACCTAGGTGAGGCAAGGACAAGATGAGTGCAGAAGATAGAGAGTTGGTGAGTGCATTGAGGGAATACTTTAGAGTCTAGGGTTCATGGAAGAGAGAAGAAGAGAGAAAGAGGAAAGAAAAAGAGAGGAGTCAAAAAGAGGATAGATAGTTCAGGCAAGAGTTGGAACAAATCAAGAAAGAGATAGAAGAGTTAGAGACAAGAATGTAACAACAACCAAGTTGGGACTTGACAGTCAAAAGGAAAGTGGTATGGCCTATTCAAAGGCTACTCAAATGGATAACACTGATGACGATGGTGGAACTAGAGGCACAAGAACCCTTGGTAGAAGTGTGTAGTGAGAAAGCCAGAGAAGGTAAATAAGAGGATGTAGAAGAAGCAAACATAGGTTGGGAACCTAATTTATGGGAAATGTATGCAACCATTGATGAAGAATAGAAAAGTAAAGGTGGATTTGAACAAGTAGAAATGATGATAGGAGAAGAGGTATACATGTATGGTGATGAAATTAATGTTGTTGATGGATATATAATAGAGAATGATCAGATGTATGATGAGATTGATATGTGGCAAAAGTTACCAAGGAGCCTTGAAGAGAATGAAGAAAATTTTGTGATATGTTTTGATACTAATCCATTGATTTTTGTACATTAAATTACTATCATGTTTGTTCCAGTGTAGTTGGTGAAGAAATTAGATTGGAAGGGGCCGAAATTTTTTCTTGACGGGTTCATATGCTTAAGCAAGAGGGTAGGAAGGCCAAGAGTAAAGATGAAGGCTAGAGGTGGTGAAGGATCAAGACCAGGTGCATTCTTCAAGTATCTAACTAAATGGAAGGGGTGTTGGCAATTGGAGGAATTGATTATGTGTTGCATTATTTTTTTATAATTTATGGCAACACCGACTATTTTGTTTGTTTACCGATTTTCGATAGGTTCCGACAGAGTGGTTGGATTATGATATTGATCCGGTATGCTCTAGTATGCTTTGGTTTGTGGAATTAGTTTGGATCTCTCATTCATGCTATTAAGATGTGTATCACGATCATTTGGTTCGGGATTTAATGACTCAGGAGCTATAATTTGTTGTAGTAAGCATTTTGGTCACCGGTAAGGTTTCTACCGACAGAGCTTTGTTGAAGATATTTTGATTCATGCGATAAGTGGTGTTGGTGCAGCTTCTAGATGGCTTCTGGGATGCTGGTGGTTATCTTGTTCATATTAATGTTGATGGATTGAATTGAATTTGGGTCTGGACCAAATGCTATCTTATTTGTCTAGGTTATGGACCGATTTATGTAATGTGTTGGTGGATGATCTTGATGCATTTCTGATTGGATCTATTGATTGGATTATGTTGTTTCAGTCTTAGGCCGATTTGGTTGATCATAGGATTGTGGATTTATGTTATGAATTTATTATGTTATCTTTTAGGTGGCCAACCTGATTGTTTAGGTCTCAGGTTGGTATAAATATGATGTAAGCTCTCTTTGTAGATCATGGGCATATGGGTTTTTGGGATATAGGATAATCTGTGTGCGAATAAGGTTGTATAATATGTAGAGGTTTTGGTCAATTATAGGTAATTGAATTGGGTTTGTATAAGAGGTTTAAAACCTCTGGTACTGTGCTTAACCGGAACTGTATTTAGGCATAGGAGATGTTATTCTTGCAGTTCATTCTTCTTTCTAGATTGTAGTCTAGATTTATTTTTTAGTCAGTGAGGCTCCTTTTGTGATGAGCAGTGCGCTCTAGGTTGTTGGTCTTCCTACATGTGCAGACCCCTCTTTGTGTAATCACATACTTACTCCATAAGTATTATCTGACTGTGGATAGGCTTCCCACCATGGTTTTTCTCTTTATCGAGTTTTCCACATACAAATTTTGGTGTTAACTTTTGTGAATGGTTGGTAAATGTCCAGTGGATTATATTTGTGCTTAACTGTTATATATGTTATTCTGGTATTTGGTTTATGTATTCTAGTAATAAGGTTTTAATGCTTAAAGTTCTATAATCTATTAACAACTAATGCACCCCCCCTCTCAGTTGTTCACTAGTTATCTTATTTGTCTAGCAATTGGTATCAGAGCCTGGTCCTCTTTGTAGAAGCTTAATCACTTGAGGAAGATCTTGTGGCATCTAATAGTTCAAGTTCATCAAGTTCATTTGCAGATATTTTCCCGAGAGATATTCCTAGGCTTGATGGAACAAATTATAGGGTATGGAAGAATCGGATGGAGACTCATCTGAGATATCTTGGCAAGAAGATTTGGGAGATCGCCAAGAAAGGATATATACCTCATAATATGGCATCTAGCAATCCTCCTCCGCCAGGCTTGGATAAGGACATTGAAAATGATTGTAGAGCTAGAGAAGCCCTTTTGTGTGCACTTTTTGATCAACAAATTATGGGACTAACTGACAAATCAACTGCAAAGGCTATACGGGATAAATTGGAGACTCTGAATGAAGATGAACCTGCTATTAAAATTGTTAAACTTGATAGTTATCGGGTGAGATATGAGAACCTAAAGATGGAAGAAGATGGAAGGATTACTGCTTTTATGGAGACGGTTAATGAAATTGTTCACAGAATTTCGTGTTGTGGTGTATCTCTGAGTGAAGATGAAATAGTTTCTAAAGTATTGAGAGCTTTTCTACTGGCTTATAAGATGAAGGCTACTACAATTAATGAGTTGAGAACAATGGCAAACACCTCTATTAATAGAGATACCTTGGTTGAGAAGTTATCTATTTTTGAGCTTGAGGAATTTGGTTCTTATGGAGTTGCAAAATCTGAACTTTCTTTTCATGCATCTACATCATCTACCGGTAAGAGTGATTGGAAAGCCTTATATGCTAAGGAACTAGAGGAAATGAAGAAAGAAGATGAAGAGTTCGAGCAACTTGAAGCCCTATTTGCTAGAAGAGTACCTAAAGGTCCAACAAGAAGTAAGTATGAAGGAAAATCACCTTTTAAATGTTTCACATGTAATAAGATAGGTCATTTAGCATCTAGATGTCCTGAAAGGAATTCAAGATTTGAGGAAAGATCTAGAAGATCTTTTAGGCCTAACCGTGATTATTAGAACAAGCGCAAGTATAAGAGGAACAAAGACAAACCATGCTACTATGCGGATGAGAAAGGTGTGACTGATTCTGATGATGAACCGACACAAGATTCAGCTAGTGGATCTAGCAATGGAAAGGAATGGGTATTCTTGGCTATCAAGGAAGATGATCTAGTACTTGAAGAAAAGGCCCTTGCTGCTAAATTTGAAGACAAGGATGAATGGGTAATAGACATTGGATGTTCATATCATATGACTCGAGATAAAAGGAAGTTTCTATCTCTGCAAGAATTTGATGGCGGTCTAGTTAGATTTGGAGATGACAAAGCATGCATGATCAAGGGAAGAGGAACTATATCATTGGATGGTAAGCATGATATTGATAATGTTTATTATATTGAAGGTTTAAGGCATAATTTTTTGAGTGTAGGATAGTTGATGGATAAGGGATTTCAGTTACACTTCAAGGATGGAAAATGCAAGATTATCAATAGATTTGGATTGGAGATTGCAACCGGTACTCAAACTAAAGGTGACATCTTTCATTTGAACACTGGTGAGAAGACATGTTTCATTGCACAAATTGATGAGATTTAGCTATGGAATAAGAGGTTGTATCATGTGAATTTTGAGTGCACTGTAAAGATCAGTTCTACTAAGGCAGTTAGAGATATACCTAAGATTGTGAAGTCCTATAATCTGGTATGTAAGGAATGTCAAATGGGAAAGCAAGTCAAAACTTCTTTTAAGAGAATACAAAAAAAATATAATGATGTTCTTGATTATATTTGTACTGATTTGTGTGGTCCTACTAGAATCAAGAGTTTTCAAGGTGAGATATTTTATGCTAATCATTGATGACTATTCTAGAATGATGTGGGTTACTTTTCTAAGGGAGAAATTTGAAGCATTCAAAAATTTTAAAATCTTTAAAGCTAAAGTTGAGATAGAGATAGGATTGAAGAGTAAATACTTAAGGCTTGATCAGGGTGGAGAATTCACATCCACTGAATTTAACAGTTATTGTGAGAAGAATGGGACAAGAAGACAGTTATCTGCACCTCAGACACCTCAGTAGAATGGAGTTGTGGAGAGGAAGAACAAAACTATCTTGGATGCGGTTAGATATGATGATGGAAGCTAATCTACCTCATATCTACTGGAGAGAAGTTGTGAGCATGATAGTATACACATTCAACAGAGTTCATATCAAAGGAGACATCGATAAGATACCTTATGAGTTATGGTTTGGTCATACACCTACAGTTAAGTATTTCAAAATCTTTGGTAGTAAATGATATATCCAAAGAGATGATTCCATTGGAAAGTTTGATCCTAGATGTGATGAAGGGATATTTATTGGTTATTCTAATGAAAGAAAATCATATAGATGGTATAACAAAAGATTGCAGATAATTGTGGAGAGCACTAATGTCAAGGTGGATGAGCTGAATAGAAGTCAAATCAGAACAAGTATGAGAGAGAATCAGCAATGGAAATGATCATAACTGAACCAGTAGCACCTACATTGAAACATAATGTTGAACCAGTTTCTCTGGCAGTATCAGAAAATTCAATAGTAACTGGAGATCGGAGCAGAGATAGAAAATCAGAAGACTCCTAAATATGTTAGGTTAAATCATTTAGAAGATCAGATCATTGGAGACAAGGATAAAGGAGTGATGACAAGAAGAAGGTTGGCACCTGATGAGGTATGTTTAATTTCTGAAATTGAACCAGCATCAGTAATTGAAGCATGTAAAGATGAATGTTGGATGAAAGCTATGGAAGAGGAATTAGATCAGATAGAAAAGAATAATACATGGACTTTAGTTCCCTAGCCTAAAAATAAGAATGTCATTGGGACTAAATGGGTTTGTAGGAATAAATTGAATGAAGATGGACAATTTGTGAGGAATAAGGCTAGATTGGTTTTATAATGTTGGGAAAAATGGTGAATGAATGAGATCTAGAGGAAAGCTTTTCTTCCCTCCAAGGAGAGGTAAAATTTTCACTTCAGATTTCTCTTCAAACACATTTTCCACATTTTTTTACAAGAGGGGGGAAGATACATTAGATTCAACCTCTAGAGAAAGAGATTGAATTCTGAGTGATGGTAAGTGAATCCCCTCTTCTGAGATTGAGACTTGAATCAATTGAATTGTGTACTTATGATCAAGTATAAAAGTGACAAAGATATGATCATAACTCAAGATAGAAGCATGGGATGAAGCTATGCACCTAGATCTGGCAATAATCTGTCAAGACAAAGTCGCCCTATGAATTTGGGAAAACGTTGCCCAGACCGTGGTGGAAATGTACATGGTCCTCTGAAAAATCCGCGAAATGAAAAGGTTTTTTTTGCCTCTACAAATGGAGCCTGAATCCAAAAGTATAGTTGCGCACCTGCAACATACACACAAAAAAAAGATGGAAAGGTGTTGGGATTGGGGGTTTGCCTTTAGGTCAAACCTTAGTTTTGGAATTAACCAAATGATGAAAGAAAGTACTCGCAAGTAAATGTTAAATGAAAGACTGAAATGTAAATCACCTCAAGGGAGGTTGTGATAGAAATGTTGATAGAATTTCTTGTATGGAATTGAATGTTGGAATGAATCTCCTCTTCAATAGTTGAATCCTTGACTTGAATGCAACACCTAGCCTTGAAAGGAGACTTGATAATGCTCAATGCTATAAAAGAATGCTTGAATGTGTGATCTCTTGTATCTGTCTTATCACTTATTGAAATTATGAAAATGAGAGGGCAAATGCAACTTATATACTCGTCAATTAGGGTTAATTGACTAAGTTTGTATCGCAGGTCCACACTACGAGAGTTTTTCCACTCAATATGCAACCTCCAAAGAACATTTGAAAAGGGTCCTGCCCCAAAATGGGGCAGGGGACAGGGGTGCCACGCCCCTGTCCTCGTGGCGCCCATGTCCTGCCCTTTGTTGTAAGACAGGATGCAGTCCAAGCAGTATGGAGGGCAAGCAAGATGCAATTCTCAGGTGTCAAGCAAGTCTTTGGTCTCTGATCAACCTTAGGGATTTGAATCACATGCGTGAGGACCCTAATGTGGTCGACAATTGCAAGGGTCACAATTTCATGACACTACATTTAACCCCTAGTTTAGCGAGAGTATAAGCATACGCCAATACCATCGGTAAAGTACAAGGAAACAAGATTGAAAAACTTCTACCACGTCAAGGAGGTAAGATGCACCTATCCCCCAATGGACTTAGGATCTTATGACATCGATTGACAAAGTAAAAGGGAAGATCGAGAAGGGGAAAACCATGGCTACAAGTAGTGAGGTTCCCCTTACTATGAGTCACAAAAAAGATACCAAGATTATAAAGCAAAGATAAGTTCACTAAATAATTCCAAGTATTGAAAAGGAAAATATGAGAGGATACACCCAAGATAGAGAAAAGAGAGGGAGCACATTATTGCAAGGATTTATGATAATATTATGAAACTATAATGATCTGGTCAACTGCTGAGAGGGGGTAAATCAATAGATATAAAATAAACTAAACTTTCACCAAACAAACTTTCAACTTAGAATCCAATCACTAAACTATCTGGTTTAGTCACTGTATCAAAAACTGCAACTGCACTGTCAAACTTTACCGGTTGAAAAAAAAATCAATGATACAATGCAACATATCGAAAACTCAAATACCATTTAACCAAAACATTAAACCACTTCACTAATATTAGTAATATCTCATTTCAGATCATTTCCGGTCATCTAAACATATCTAAGCGGATTTACCAGTCATTCATATCAACCATATAAAAACACATCCACAAAATCATTCACCACTTGACACAATGATTTTTTCACGTGGAAACCCACATGGGAAAAACCACGATGGGGATGAATACCCACAAGTATTTTGAACTCTTCTAAATTTTGCCCTGTTAGGAGCCAAGCCTTGTTAGAAGATTTTACAATAATGTCATGTTAAGAACAGATCCGGTTAAGGACCACCTAGTTAAGGGATTGACTACAATACCCTGTTAAATATAATACCCTATTAAAGGTAACCTTGGTGGAGGATTTCAAATCCAAGCTAATGGATCACTTGGTTAGAGGATTTCAACAACAAGCCTATTAAAGCTTACCTGATTAAGGGATTTAACTGTTGTAATGGTTAGAGAACAACAGGTTCTTTGATGATCTAGTAATAGCACTTCCTTGCTTAATCAAATCCTTTTCTGCTCCTATCTTCCTTCACGATATTCTACAAACACACCTTCTGGTTCGGCAACAATCACTCACACTTTTAACCAAATTGCCAACGCAATTACAAACAACTCATCATCGACCTTAAAATAAATAAAATAGGTCGGTAACACAATACAAAACCTACAAATCTCATAAAGATTACAAACATATTGGTTCAATCTTGACCGTTAGATTGCTTACAAATCTACTATACATTGTTCTAGATAACTACAACCACTCCTGGATCACCGCACATTGGATCCTGTAGCTCATCACACGTTTTTCACTTCATGTTATGCATTTGATCATTCCCAAGATAAATGGTTATCTCTACGCACCAAATCCACTTCAAAACTCATCACGTGCAACATGCATACGTGACATCTTCATCTCCGATCATCATTTGGTCATAGATCATCACAACCGATTCTCCAAGCTCCATCAGTTAGGGTTCTGCTTATCAACTGGTTAGGGTTACCGGTTGATCTCTCTGCTTCAATAATAATATCGGTTGCCTTCACTGCTTTATTACCGATTGCTTTATTGTATCATTACCAGTTGCAATACATCTTCATTACCAGTTACTATTGACATCAATGACAACACTATACTTCATCAATACAATCTTCATGCAATGCCAACATATACCAAGATTATAAAGCAAAGCTAAGTTCACTAAATAATTTTAAGTATCGAAAAGGAAAATATGAGCAAAGTGTATGCCCCCACATTAAAGTGATCGCTCGTGCCTTATCTAGAGCAATGACTTTAAGGTAGGATACACCCAAGATAGAGAAAAGAGAGGGAGCACATTATCACAAGGATTTAGCCCCCAAGTGAGTAATAAACCCAAATATAATGAACACAAAACACAAAGCATGAGGTATTTTTCCTTTCCTTGGGGTCAGTATGTTGTATGATTACTCATGTATATCATATATGTATATGTGCATATAATAATCATCATTCCCCAAAGAAAGGACACTACCTTAGAAGAAATGGAAGAGAGGATGTCTTTCAAGTCAACATGAAAGATACCAAAAGAGATCTCAACACTTTGCATCATCCTCAAGTAGTCATTGAGGGAAAAGTAGAAGAACAAAGATACACATAGAAGAATGGTCACAAAAGAGCAAGAGAGAGAGAGATAGAAGATCTACAGTGCTAATATTGCTAATATAGCATGACATCTGCCTCCCAATCTTGTTGATCACTATTTTGGGAAGGCGAGCAACATGCCAAAGGAGTGACATCGAGCACAATAGATGGAGCTATCACAAAATCCAAACAAGGACTATGCTCATGGGGTAAGTCACTTTGTTCGATTCTAGGAGATAGGATTAGGGTTTGTGAAAATTCAGTTGATAAATGTTTCTCCACATCAACATATTCATACTCGCTATTAGAAGCATTAGGAGTTGTATTGCCATCATGAATAAAATTTTCACTCATTTCCTCATCAAAATTTAGAGAAAGAGGAGCAAGAACATGAATAGGAGTAAAACCATCACATGTTTAATGCTACTTATGATTTGGAGATGTAGGTTGAACATCATACTTAGGATAAAAGGGAATCATATCAACTATTGGAGTCTTAGGAGATTGAGTATTTTGAGGGACAACTTCACGAGCTTGAACACGGCGTATTCATCGGAGTTCTCTCACACAACGATTCCATCGAGTCTTAGTGGAAGGCTGAGAAGTAGGAGGAACATTGGAAAAAGTAGGAATATTTCTCTCCTTGATAGTTGAAGGTTTAGGTTGAGGTCTTTTAGGTTGAACAAGAGGAGAAGCAAACCTCTTCTCTCTATAAAAGGAAGGAGGTGGAACTGTGCCATATAAAAGAGGAAGGATAGGTGTAGGAAGGAGACCAGGTCCATCATGAGGAGGAGGTATAGGTCTAACCTTAGGAGAAATATTGTTTTTCTTCTTAGGAGAAGGTATAGTCACATCCATAGGAATATGTTGAAGATCATCCTTATGATGGAGATTAGTTCTATCCATGAGGGGAAGGACTTCATCTTCAAGTATGATAGGAATGTCAAGTGTTGGGGATCTAAGTTGACTTAAGGATAGGATCATATCTTTCTTCCATTTTTTATAAGATTGAAAAAGAGCATCGCTCCTTGATGGAAGAGATTGAAATTACTTAGGCCAAAAGAAATCAATAGGAACACTAGGGCTTCTTTCGAATGGACGAAATAAGCTATAGTTCACAGTTATGATTTCTCCATTGTGAGGAAATTCCAAACACTTATGGATAGGAGATGCAATATCCTTCATGGAAGATAGCCAAGGATATCCCAACTTCACATGGAATTTCTTGGAAGATGGTATGATAAGAAAGTCAAAATCCATAGATTTAGTATGAACTTCAACAGAAAGGGTGATAGAGCCAATGGTAGGACAAGAGAAGCCATCAAATAACTTCACAACTACATTAGAGGCATCATGTATTGGTTTATGCAATCATAAAGTAAAAAGATACTCCTCAGTGATGATGTTAACCATGCAAGAGGGATCAATGAGAGCACAACAACAAGGGATTCCCTTAACCTTCACAACTATGTATAAGGGGCCATTAGGTTCTCTAATGGTCTCACTAGGGTCAAATGTAATACAAGAATCCTTAGATGTATCTTGTTTTTCTACCATATTTACCAAGTTCAGAGCCATAGAAGTGAACTCCTCTGAGGAAAAAGAAGTATACTCAGTCTCAATCACTTTAGAGGTATGAGAAGGCAAAGGATCAGTAAAATTTGTAAGATTTTGATTAGGAGGAGCTACTAATTTATTCCCTTTATCATTCACACCTACCGCATATATAGTATTGTTATCAATCAAATCTTGAATCTTATTTTTCAATACAAAACATTTCTCAATATCATGACTAGGTTGACAATGAAATTGGCAAAAGGAATTGTTATCAAAATAAGGGGATGCAAGTTTAGAAGGATCGACTTGTTTTATAGGAGGAAGTTTGATAATATTTCTTTGCAACAACTGAGACATAATACTATGTAAAGATTCATTCAAAGGAGTAAACTATCTTTCTCTTTTGAAAAATTTAGAAATAGAAGGCACACATGTTGTAGCATTCACATTGTTGTTGTTGATTGTATCATTGAACTTGACGAAGCTTTTTGTTGGTTTTAACTTCACAAATGGTTGTTGAACATTCTCCCCCTTATCACTCAGAGCCATAAGAGTAGATTGCTCCATTTGACTCATAACCAGTTGATAATTATGGAGTGTTGCGCACAACTACGAAAAGGAAGTAAACTCAGACAAAAGAAGCTTTTCCCTAATATCTTTTTGCAAATTAGAAATCAAAATTCATTGAATATCATTATCAGGTACATGAAAATAAATTTGAGCACACAAATGCTTATATCTACCAATGAATCAATCACTTTTTCTTGTAAATAGTTTTGCAAGCACTCTTTGATCATAAGCAAAATTAGTACAGAAGGTTTGAAATGTTTTGACATGTGTAAGAGAGTCACCTTTTCCATTATAGAATTACAATTGAGGGACCTCAACATGCTTAGGTGGAACAACTTTAACAATATCAAGAGAAAGTAGGCTCAGAACATCAAAGGCAGGCACACTAAACTTGGATTGACTCATAGAAGCAATTTGTTGTTGTAAGGAAGACATGGTTTGAGCAAGATTGTTATGGTTGCTTCGGTAGAAGAATTGATGCTAGACATGGTTGATTGAGAAGGTGGTGTGATGTTATTGAAGGAAGGCATGGATTGAGAATAAGGTGGTGGGACATTATGATAAGTAGGCATAGGTGATGATTGACTAGGAAATGGGACACTTAAAGGAGGAACAAAAGTGTTGAATGAATTGCCCCCTTATGTCACATTGATTGGTTGAGGGATAATAGGAATACTTATGGAAGACATAGGAAAGATGCAGGATTAAATGAAGAAGAGGGATTGCCCCCATGACCAGTGGTTGTAGGAATAACATTTTGAGTTGATGTAGCCATGATGTTTGAAGTGAAAGTAGGAATACTAGCCATTGAAGTGGTCAAAGGCATAGAAGAATTGATTTGATTTGAACGTTGTGAATAACCTAAGTTCTCAGCACAACTCGTGATAGGCATGACATTAGAATCAACAATATGAGCAATGCCACGCAATGCCACACAATACATCAATTCTATTCTTATCACTTTGAATCATGTGTTTAAGGCCTTCAATTAATGGAATAGCTTCACTATTAAGGTATTCTTGGGATATCCATTGTTGAAAGTTATCAAATTGATTGTCCACTTTTAAAAGTTGGTCTATAGAAACTCTAGTCAAAGCTTCTTCTTCATCATGGGATTCATCAATTGGATAGATAGGGACATGATTAGGATGAGAAGAATTAGCATTATCCTCATTAATGAAGTCACCCAAATTATGCCCCATCTCCTCAGTAATTAAACCTTGGGAAGCCTTAATTCTAATACTTTGTCTAATGCAGATAGTGTAAGTAAGAATAATAGTGGTGAAATTCATGCACTAGAGGGAAATTTGAAATTTGGAACAAAGCTTACAAAATTGAGTAATGCAAAATTTAAGAAAATAATGATTAAATAATTTGAACTTTATTGGAAGAAGAGAATGACACAATTTCCAAAAATGAAAAGAAATTGAAATTTTAAAAATTAGGGCCAAGGGAATACCACTTAATTTTAAAATTAACAAAATCAAAATTTTTAAAATCAAGGCGGATTATAATTAACCTCTCAATTTTAAAAAAAATCTTGAAATTAAAAATGTTGAATTTTGGAGGTATTTTCGATGTTAAAGGGATCAAAAATCGACAAAATCATCCAATCTTCTGGATTTAGGCTATCAAATATAGTCATAACTGTCTCCCCAAAACTTGGGAAAAAAGTCGAGGACCGTGGCGAGAATGCACACGGTTTGACCAACTTTTTTCAAAATTTTCAGGGATGAATATTATGATGATTTTAAAGCTAACCCCCCAAAATTAGTGAATTTTACAATTTCGAGATAGGCGAAATGAAGGCTCAAATGTGGAAATAGGACCCTATGAGGATTTTTAAGAAAAAAAGGAATTGGATTGAAAATTTGAAAAGGGTCAAACCTAATGGATATGGACACTTGGAGAATGTTTTTGAAATCAAAATTTGAATGAAATTGATTGAAATTTGCACAAAATCCAGTGAACTTTGAAAATTAGGGTTTTATGACCTAACCACTTAATTTTTGAAATTTTGAATTTTGAAAAAGGAGGGAAATTGAAAATTTGAATTGTAGGACAAAAGATAAGTTTGAAAACAGTCACAAATCTGAACATTTAATTTTTGCACAAGTTCAAGATAATTGTTAAAAATTAGGGTTTTGACAATTAACCTCTTAATTTTGTGAATTTGATTTGCAAATTGACCAAGGCAATGAGGAAATTGAATTTGACAAGGAAAGCCATTTTAAGATCTAAGACAATAACAAGAAATTTTTACAAAGCACAAGTTCAATTTTAATATTAAAAACTAGGGTTTTGAATGAATTAACCACTAAGTTTGCAGAAAAATTAAACTTGTAAATGAAAAATATGTAATGATTTTCATGATAAAGCATGTAAGATGTCGGGTTCACCATAATGTGATGTTGGAAAAAATGATGAATGAATGAGATCTAGAGGAAAGCTTTTCTTCCCTCTGAGGGGAGATAAAAGTTTCACTTCAGATTTCTCTTCAAACACATTTTCCACATTACATTGGAAGAGAGGGGAAGATACACTAGATTCAACCTCTAGAGAAAGAGATTAAATTCTGAGTGATGGTAAGTGAATCCCCTCTTCCGAGATTGAGATTTGAATCAATTGAATTGTGTACTTATGATCAAGTGTAAAAGTGACAAAGATCTAATTATAACTCAAGATAGAAGCATAGGATGAAGCTGTGCACATGGGTCTGGCAATAATTTGTTGAGACGATGTTACCCTAGGAATTTGGGAAAAATTTGCTCGGACCGTGGCGGGAATGTACATGGTCCTTCGAAAAAAATCCATGAAACGAAAAGGGTTTGTGTGCCTCTCCAAATGGAGCCCGAATTTGAAAGTACAATTGTGCACCTGCAACCTACACACAAAAAAGAGAGGGAAAGGTGTTGGGATTGGGGATAGTTTTGGAATTAACCAAATGATGAAAGAGAGTACTTGCAAGTAAATGTTAAATGAAAGAATGAAATGTATATCACCTCAAGGGAAGTTGTGATAGAAATGTTGTTAGAATTGCTTGTATGGAATTGAATGTTGGAATGAATCTCCTCTTCAATGGTTGAATCCTTGACTTGAATGCAACACCTAGCCTTGAAAGGAGATTTGAGAATGCTCAATGCTGGAAAAGAATGCTTGAATGCTCTTGAATGCTTGAATGTGTGATCTCTTGTATTTGTCTTATCACTTCTTGAACTTATGCAAATGAGAGGTAAAATGTAGCTTATATACTCATCAACTAGGGTTAATTGATTGATTTTCCATGCAAGTAGACACTGGGGGAGTTCTCCCACTCAATGTGCAACCTCCAAAGCACATTTGAAAAGGGTCCTGCCCCAAAATGGGGTAGGGTATAGGGGCACCACACCCCTATCCTACCCTTTTTTGCAGGACATGATGCAGTCCAGGCAATGCAGAGGCCAAGCAAGATGCAGTTCTTAGGTGCTGAGAAAGTCTTTGGTCTTCGATCAGGCTTAGGGATTTGAATTGCGTGCGTGAGGACCCTAATGTGGTCGACAATTGCAAGGGTCACATTTTCATGACACTACAGGTTTGTAAAGGATATTCTCATAAAGAAGGAATTGATTATGGTGAGACTTTTGCTCTGGTAGCTAGGATTGAAGCTATGAGATTATTTCTTGCTTATATTGCCCATAAGAACTACAAGGTTTATCAGATGGATGTTAAGTGTGCATTTCTGAATGGAGATCTTGAAGAGGAAGTTTACATTGAGCATCCTGATAGATATTCACTTTCAGATGACAAAAACATGGTTTGCAGGTTAAGGAAAGCTTTATATGGATTGAAACAAGCCCCTAGAGCTTGGTATGCAAGATTGGATAAATATCTTTTGAAGCTTGGTTTCACTAAAGGTAATGCTGATAGTAACTTATATTACAAGATCACTGATGATGAAATATTGATTGTTGAAGTCTTTATTGATGATATCATTTTTGGAGGTGACGATACGTTATGTATGGAATTCTTTGATAATATGAAGAATGAATTTGAGATGTCTATGATTAGTGAGATGAATTTTTTCTTAGGTTTGCAGATTACTTAGACTGATAAAGGTATTTTCATATGCCAAACTAAGTATGCTAGGGAGTTGTTGAAGAAATTTGGTATGAAAAATTCTAAACCGGTTGGTACATCTATGGTTACAAGTGAGAAATTAACTAACATAGATGCATCAACACCGATAAATCCTAAAAGGTGCAAGTCTATGATTGGAGATTTGTTATATCAGTCTCAAACTAGACCAGATATAATGAATGCAGTTTGTATTGTATCAAGATATCAGAGTGATCCTAGAGAGAATCATGAGAGTGTGGTGAAAAGGATTTTTAAGTATTTGCAAGGAACAACTGAATATGGTTTGTGGTATCCTAAAAATGATGATTTTAAACTATGTGCATATACAAATGCAGATTGGGCTGGAGATGTTGATGATCGGAAGAGCACATCTGGTGGAGCTTTCTTTCTTGGAAAGAAACTTGTTTCATGGATCAGCAAGAAGCAGTCATGTACCTCTTTATCTACTGTTGAAGATGATTATGTTGTTGTTGCTACTAATTGTACACAAGTTCTATGGATGAAGTAAATGTTGGAGGATATAAGGGTGGAATGTAATGAATCAGTAGTTATTAACTATGATAACTCTACTGCTATTGACATATCAAAGAATTTGGTATTTCATTCTAAGACAAAGCACATATCTATCAAGTACAACTTTTTGAAGAAGAAGGTGGAAGCAAATGAAGTCAAACTAGTTTATGTGAACACTAAAGAGCAGATTGCAGATGTCTTCACTAAACCTTTGCCTAAGGAATCATTTGAGTACTTCAGAGATAGATTGGGGGTTTTTGCCCCTTTGGTAGAGACCTGGGTGATGTTGATGGCATAAGTCCGGTATGCATTTACATAGCTACTATTCATTCCAGATTGATGTGTTGGTGCTACTACTCAGGGGGAGTAGTCAACTATGTGGTTCAATGGATTTATTATTTTTTCTTTGATGTTCATGTCAGATTTTTGGCATTGATGTCAAAGGGGGAGAAATATATGTGAAAAATGGATCTTAACAGGGATATCATTCATATGGGGAGTTTGTTAACTTCATTGTAATATCATCTTATTGGAGATTGTTTGTTGTCTTCGTTTGGGGGAGACTTATTTGGTATTTCTTGGCACTTGGATGTTTTTCACATCTAGTGTTTTAATCAATGCCAAAGGGGGAGATTGTTGGCAATTGGAGGAATTGATTATGTGTTGCATTGATGGCAACATTGACTATTTTGGTTGTTTACCGGTTTCTGGTAGAGCAGTTGGATTATGATGTTGATCCGGTATGCTCTAGTATGCTTCGGTTTGTGGAATTGGTTTGGATATGTCATTCATGCTATTCAGATATGTATCATGATCAGTTGGTTCAGGATTTGATGACTCGGGAGCTATCATTTGTTCTAGTAAGCCTTTTGGTCACCAATAAGGGTTTTATCGAGAGAGCTTTGTTGAAGATCTTTTGACGCATGTGATAAGTGGTGTTGGCGCGACTTCTAGATGGCTTTCAGGATGTTGGTGGTTATATTGTTTGTGTTCCTATTGATCAATGGTATTGGATTTGGGTCCAGACCTAATGCTATCTTATTCGACTAGGTTATGGACCAGTTTATGTAACGTGCTGGTGGATGATCCCGACATGCATTTATGGTTGGATCTATTGATTGGATTATATTGTTTCGATCTTAGGACAACTTGATTGATCATTGGATTGTGGGTTTATGTTATGAATTTATTGTATAATCTTTTAGGTGGCCGACCTAATTGTTTAGGTCCCAGGTTGGTATAAATATGATGTAAGATCTCTTTGTAGATCATGGGAATATGGGTTTTTGGGATATACGATTATCTGTGTGCGAATAAGATTGTAATCATATGCAGAGGTTTTGGTTGATCATAGGTGATCGAATTGGGTTTGTGTAAGAGTTTTAAGACCTTCGATACTAAGCTTAACTGAAACTGTATTCAGGCATAGGAGATGTTATTCTTGCAGTTCATTCTTCTTTTTGCATTGTAGTTTGGATTTATTTTCTAGTTAGTGAGGCTCCTTTTGTGATGAGAAATGCGCTCTAGGTTGTTGGCCTTCCTGCATGTGTAGGCCCCTCTTTATGTAATTACATACTTACTGTATAATTATTATTTGATTGTGGGTAGGCTTCCCACCATGGTTTTTCCCTTTATCGGGTTTTCCACGTACAAATCTTGGTGTTAACTTTTGTGGATGATTGGTTAATGTTTTTTGGATCATATTTGTGCTTAACTGTTATATCTGCTATTCTGGTATTTGGTTTATGTATTCTGATAATAAGGTTTTAATGCTTAAATTTTTATAATTTGTTAACAACTGATTCACCCCCCCCCCTCTCAGTTGTTAATCGGTTATCTGAGTTGTCTAACAAGGGGAAATGAGATGGAGAAACATTTGAGGACCTAAGAGATTATGTGCAACATGCAGATCTGTTACACCTCCATTTCCAATAGGCTTGGAATTCTTTTAGGGGGGTTGTATGGTGCAGGAGCACCTAGGCCCTAAAGGTCTCATGAAATTTTTATGTTGGTTTTTGTTTTCAATGTTTTGTTAAGGTTTTATAAGGTCCAAGGGACCATTTGAAGTCATACTAAATCATATTGTAAGGCATTAAGCCATTTTTGTTCAATATAGACCTATAAGGTCCTGAGAAGGTCAAACATGGTCAAAAGAATAGAAAATGCTCAAAGAAGGCTGAAAATGATTTAATAAGGCTTATTTATCCTATTCTAGTGTGTCTAATGTGATAACAAGTGATTTGGAGTCATTTGGTCAAGTTTTGCAAAGTTGTCAATTTTTTTTGTAAAGTTGTCACTTTGTGAGAAATAGGTCAATGGGTCAAAATTGATGTTTAATGGTATGTAAGGTTTTTCTGGGTCTATTTGGATTATCTAAGTGATTTTTAGTCATGGTTTGGTCTAGGATCAAGTTTCAGACAAAATTTGCTCATATTGTAAAAAATTGTCAATGTTGTCACAAGCAACTTTTTGTGTTTGAGAAGGTAATTAGGTGTTTGTTATCCATGTTGGTTCAAAAAGGTAGTTATAGAAGTTGGGAAGGCTTGGAAACCTTTATAAATTCCTATCTTCATTCACTAAAAGTTTGAAAGGCATGTACCAAGGAAGAACATTAATAAACAATGTTGAGTTCTCTGCAAATACTCGTGTTTCAAACGTACCAATCCGTTCTTAAGCATTTTATTTTATTAAATATAATTCATTTGTCTAAGTCATTGGATATGGTTAGTGGATGAATCCTCTTTAATTTTCCTTTTTTCTCACTCGATTTCATTCACTTTTGAAAAGAGATATATTGATTTTTGTGAAGATTGTTTAAACCCTCATCTAGGGTAACCTGAGACTACATAATAATGGGTTTTGTTTTATTTCCAAGTTAAATGACCTCGCCAAAGGGTGGAAAAGTGTTTGTAAATATGTATTTTCATGTCATATTCTTTGCAAGGACCCATGCTCAATTTTGCACATGGAAATTGATGTCAAAATGTTGATTGACAGTGCCATAGTCTGAAATACAATGATCTCTTGGAGTTTTGGAGGGTGTGAATGGAACAAATGTGTTGGGTGGTGTTGTAAGTGAAGAGAGGGGTGAGTGAGGGTCCCTTTGGCATGATCCAAGTGTTATATGAACAAGGAAACCAACCAATTCATGGTGATTTATGACTGTCCTAATCCTTGAAGTTGATTGTCACAGTTTTGACAGTGCCTTGAATCACTGCACTTTACATGTTTAGGAGTAGATTTGGGGTTGGATTTGATGTCAAGAGGAGTATTAGGGTGGATTCCCATCATTATTTCTTGCATTTTAAGGTTTGTGAACAAAGGAATGGTTCATTCAATGATGACTGCCTCTGTCCTTTACATGATTGTCCTAAAGCATGTTTTGATTGTCTAAAAAAAATGAATCCTCAATAAACATTGTTATATCAATTTTGGGTTTCTTGGGAGGGTAAATATTCATGAGGGTATGTGTTTGGAAGCCCTTTGAGGAATGATAAGGATGTATTTGTGTGTGAGTCTTGTGGAAGTTTGTAAGGTGTCAAGGTGAAAAGAAGATTGAAGTCCTAATTGAGGGTTGGTGTTAAGTGATAGACTAAGGGTTATTGATGGTTCCTAAGTATTGGAAGGTTGTATGGAAGTTGTGAAGTTATTGTTGGCTTGTGAGAACCTATGTGTTTGAGTTATCCTTAGGTGAGTGTTGTTACATAACAAAGTTGGAGTATGTGTCTTAACCCTGATATGAAGGGAGTTGAGCCCATTGTTGTGAAATATGCCTGATTGGCATTGAAATGTTTTCATGTTGTTGAGAGTTGAACCCGAGCCTCTACATCACAAGGTCACTAGATTTGCTTTTTTTGTGGATCTAAAAGTGATTTTTTTTTTAAATCTACAAAAATGGTCATCACGGAGAACAAATATTTTTTGGTTCAAATCTTGGGTGCAAAATACCAACTGGGTATCCATTTGTTTTTCAAAATTCATTATAATTCATAAGAAATTTCTTTTAAAAAAAAGTGAAAAAATGATTTGGCCATAAAAATCTTTTGTAATTTTTTTCAAAAATAATTTTGACTAAGAGTTTAATCTTGCATGGTTGAGTAGTGTCATTAGGATCATTCATGTGTATTCATGTGGCATCTATATCTTCGACTGGGAGATGTTTTTCCATCATTTGTCAATTAATTCATTATTCAAGTAGTGTCCTTGGGAACACTCATGCAGATTCATATTGTCTTCTTGATTTTGATCATCATCTTGGTTTAGAGGAGGTTCTTCATTCAACACTATAGTAGTTGTCATGTGATAGTTGTCTATAAATTCTTTGTTCTTTGAGAATGTTTTTCGTGTTCCTATTGTTGAACACACCATAGGACTAAGAGTGGGGGTGAATCAATTTAGACCTCAAAAAACTTCACTTCTAATCTATTAAACTTTAAACCATAATTAACATATTACTATAATTATGAAACATGAAAACACAAAACACAACAATCACATAAACACCATATTTATGTGGAAAACCCTAAACAAGGAAAAACCAGTGAGAATCACACTCACAATATGAATAACTAATTACAATTTTTAGGCTCGAGGCCAAGGAACTCACTGCCCTTGAAAAAGCTAAGGCAACATACAAAGGGCTACACAAATTGGCAAAATGAACACACCTTCTTCTAGTAGGTGCAGATGATTAATGAACTAAAATGAACGAGATCTCCTAATCATGAAATTGTCCTTGAACCATTGTGTCAAACAACCAATATCATGGCAAACACATTTGACAACAAACATTGTCTCAAGATCTTTACAAACTATTTTTCACACTTTTATCATGCCAAATATTCTAATGCATCATTCATATCCACTTCACATCAATTCACAGACATCCCATACACAACTCATACATCCACACTCCTATATATACAAGATAATTCATTGAAATTCTCAACTAGGTCGGCCATGGATATAATATGCAAAATTACATTTTTTTGACCATCTAGACCTATAACATCTATTGTGTTCCACTCCAGGAGATAAAGGGGGACCCAAACACATCACAATACATCCTTTCCAAACAAGTCTAATGAATTGCACATGCTAACACATCCTCCAAGGTTGGCATCAAATGGAACGTGTAGATAAACAATGTAGCACACCAACTAGTTGGCCTAAAAGCATTCTCAAATGCAAAAAAACATAATGCAAATCCACACACACCATGGTGGGACCCATATCAACATCCAAGCTCAACCACCAAATTATATTTGGACCAGAAAGGTATAATTGAACTAGAACACCGCACAAACAAAATATACATGTCCTTCAAGTTGCAACACTAAAAACCACATATCAAAGAACTGCCAAGCATTCTCCAAATTAATTTTGATAGATGGTATCCAGACATAATAACTCGACCAAAATAACCCTGGACATAATAACCCAAGGACAAAATAACCCAAGGTCATAATAATCCATGGACAAAATAACTCATGGTCAAAATAACCCATGGACAAAATAACTCGTGGTCCTTTTAGATCAAGCTAGTAAACTAGAAATGACATAAAATCAATCAGAACATTAGAATTTAAATCATGTAGAAGGAATTAAAACAAGTTGAGAGAACATTTTAAATGGAGGCCATGGAAACTGCAAAAAGTGAAACAACATTTTAAATGGAGGCCATGGAAACTGCAAAAAGTGAAACAATATTAAAAGTCATCATGCATGTGGTTCTATCTAGAAGGGAGTATTGTGAATGATTGCATCCCCAATGTTTGAAGTGTGGATATTTTTCCAATTCTTGTGCCAAATTTTTGCTCCAATTTGCATTGCTATCTCTTAATGTGCCCAAATGACCATAAATAGTCACAAAAACTATTTATTAAACTAAATTATAAATATGATTACAAGGAACATAAACAAGCACGACAAAAAATTAAGCAACATTAATCTTTAAGATAAAAAAAGGGATTGTGAGGCACCATAGAGGCTATTTAGGTCATTTTTAGACCATATAACTATTATATACCCCTAAAATAGCTTGAAAACACCTTTAATATGCTTAAATAACCTATAAAATGGTAAATAATTACAAAAACAAAGGCAATTTCATGGGATAAGCTAATTAAGAGTTATTATGAAAAGAAATAAGTGAAAATGCATTATGAAGAGATATTAAGAAGATATAAAGTGATAGAATTAAGAGAAGTAAAGAAAGGAAGAAGGGGAGAAGAAGTAAGAGTGTGTAGACTGATAAAAAGAGGAGAAATCCAAATTCATAAAAGAAGATATTTTATAATATATTTTTTTGAACATTATTTTAAATTTCCTAGGGTTTTCTAAAAGAGTGTACAAAAAACAATATACTTTTAGGGAACCAACACATTCTTCATAACAATTTGGCATTGTTAGAAATATTTTACAAATAAATGTTCAAGTCGATGCTATACTACGACACAAACAAAATCTGGTGATGTGATTAGCAACATAGATAAATTTAGCAACATACATTTAATTTATAAATTTTATTTTTCTTTCTCTATATTCTTACAAGGATATTTTGTCCATGGGTTATTTTGACCATGGGTTATTTTGTCTTGGGTTATTTTGTCCTTGGGTTATTGTGACTGGGTTATTCTGTCCAAGGTTATTTTGGCTGGGTTATTATGTCCTACTACCTTGATAGACACCCTATTGTTAGAAATAACAACAAATAACTGAACCATCTAAGCAATAAAGGTTATGTAAACTTGATAGTACACCATACATAGATTATAAACATTATATCTAGAACCACACTCCATAATATTCACATATTGAAGGAATGCAAAACATTCTTCCACTATATTAAATACTTTTTTCATGCATAAATATTGTTTCTTGCATATTGAAACTTCCACTAAACCAACCTTTCAAAAACACCTCATACTTACTCAATATCACTACTAAACCACACAAAAACATTAGAACATACATTTCTGGACCATCTACAACACATAATGACAACAATGACAACACAAGACAGGTTGACATCAATGACAACATAACACAACAATTCAAGTTTCCAACACCTATTCCTTTTGGAACATTATTTTGGAGGATTCTTAGTCCTTCATTCTCTTTTATCTTTTTTGGAGAGGAGTTTTCTCTCACAGAGTTTTTCTCCTCTTCTCCATTTGTGATAGATTATACTGGTTTGTATATGGGTATCTCATCAGGCCTTTAATTGTTGGGGCCCATTCTTGCATTTCATTCATTTAGAGGTTTATTACTTCTCCCTAAGTTTCACTTAAGGGGGGGTGTTAGAGAATTCTATATTTAGAGACATGATTTTTAGTTTATGTTCACTTATTTGAGATTTAGTTGAGATTTGTTTAGCTCCTTTATGCTTTTTTCTAGTTTTCTCACAAATTTTGATGAATTTTGAAAAACTAATGGATACCTAAATTGGTATTTTGTGCCCAAGAATTGAACCCATAAAACTTGTTTCTCGATGATGATTGGATGTATAGATTTGTCAAAAAACCCACTTTTAGATCCACACAAAAAACTAGATTTGGTGATCCTGTAACACTCTTGAGGAAAGAAACCCTCAAATATTGAGAATGGGTTTGCTGAATCCAAACTCTAATAGCATGCTGAACTTTGCAACACAATCTTGCAAGATCAAACAACAAACAAGAACACTTTCCACAAATGAGAGTAGCAAGAAAGATATGTTATATTCCTAAAAAGTAGAGATTATAGAATAAATAATACAATGCATAATGACTTGCTTTATATAAAGAAAGAGAAGTCCTAATCTAATATTGGGAAAACTAAAAATAGCACAAAGGAGCTAAATAAAGCTCACTAAAGTTCAATTAAGTGAACTTATGCTAAAAATCATGTGTCTAAACATAGAATGCTCTAAATACAAATACTTATGCTAAAAATCATGTGTCTAAGCATAGAATGATTTTTATCCTTTAACTACTACCCATGGATCTTCGCTAATAAGAAAATACTTGATATTGAGCTTCCAAAACTTTGAGTTTATCCTCTTACTTCTCTTAATATTCATTCCAAAAGTTTTTTTCCTTATTTGTTTCCTAAAACACAAGATTGAGTATAAAATTCCCACTCAAGAAAATATTAGTACAAAATAGACTTCTTCCTTCTATAGGTCTAAAAAAATAAGAGACTCTAATAATAAATGACATGAAACATGTAATATAATGATGAAAGTATTGCAAATTTTATGATCTAGTTAAATCCTACTTAATACAATGGTGATAATATCAGAAGATTTATGGTCCAGTTAAATTTTAATAGAGTTTCAACATAGTAACGCTTAGATAAAGTGTAAGAATAGAAGAGATAAGAAGAATAATCAAACATAATAATGACATGAAAAATGACATTAGATATACCTTGGGAAAACTCTAGCAAGGGAAGAACCTAGCTTCTAAAGTTTTGAATCCAATACATTAATTAATAACCAATAATTACAATAGGATAATATTTTTGTGCTCATAAGAGATATACAACTCTAAAACTAGATGTATTTTGATAGCACAATCATGCATTAAACATTGCACACAATATCCATATCAAGTCCTATATATGACAAGAAGACCCAATAAACCAAGAACAATTTTCCAAAACCATGTACTCAAAACCCTAAGCCAATGTCAAGTCTAGGTTGTCTACATTCAATCCATTAATCATACTCCAAAAGAAAATCCCCCCAACATAGACTATAATTCTTGATTGACCAATTTGACCTATATAATTAAGGGGTCCATGTGCAACTCTCAAATACCCCAACACGAGCCAATAATTACAATTACACACCTCTTCAATACAAACTATAGATAGTTAATTAAATATATTTTCATAGTCCACCTATTAATCCCTATCCAATGTCTTCTTATAAATGACAAGTAGTAAATAGACAAAATAATTGAATCTTATAATCCATCCAAGCAACATGTCATTTTTTATATAGACATGTTAATTATAATATTACAAAAATTAAATAATTACTCCTAGACCTAGGACTTTACAAAATGTACAACAACAACTAGTCCTCTAGTCTTAATAGTATATACCCATAAGGAAATGAGAAAAGCCATTCAATAGAAGAATATTTTAATGCTCTCTAGGGAAAATTTCACCTAAGAACTTATCCTTGTACATAAAATACAAACATGTAGTAGTGAAGGAGGAAAAATGTATGTTCTAGGGGTATATTTGCCATTATACATTAAAAAACGAGGTACCACAAAACACGAGTAGATGATGTGCAATTTTTTTGGGATATTGGTATGTGCTTCTAGCCTCAATAAACTCTTCATTGTCTCGCCCCTAGGATTAGTATTAAATATTTTTTCAATGTTATCAATCTTTTGAAATAGGATTTCTAGGATGGTAGAAGGATATGTATCAAATGAGGTTTGGGTACCATTAGTATGACATATGTAGGAGCTATAAAATAAGCCATTTAAGAAGGTTTAGTAGGATGTATGTAAGGAGGATTAACGAGAAGAATAAGATAATACACAAGAATATACAAGAACATGTAACACAATATATGCATATGAAAAGGATGATGTGTGGAGTAGGATGTGGTTGTGGTGGATACATTAGCAATATTAGGAATGATACTAGTTAGAGGAATGATAGGAATCATGGTTTTATGCATGATGAAAGTGGTAAGGGTTTAAAGGGAAGAGAAGCATATGTGAAAATGGTATGTGAGATGTGGGTATAATGGAGGAGTAAACTCAAGAGAACAAAATTTTGGAGAGGGGACAATGGTAGAGGAAGACATGATTGTGGATACAGGAGGGATGATAGATACAATAGTAAAAGAGCCAAGGACAACAAGCTTAGAACCAAAACTGTAAAATTTCTCCAACCCAAATAATTTGTTGGTAAATAAATTATGAATCATATCCTATAATTGCAAAGGTTTTCTAGTATTAGCTAGGCTATCAAGCTCTGTAGAATTTTTTGTTGCTGGGATACATGCTCATTGTAATCATAGTCTTCACATTTCTTAGGGGAACATCATTATTAATTGAGTCATATTCTATTTCAAATAAACACTCCTTCATAAAAGGGGGTGAGAGTGAAGAGAATTTGGCATACAATTGACTCTTAAAATCCTAAAGGACAAGATAGATAAAGATAACTTAAGGATTGATAAGAAAATGAAAATCAATTAATAGTTAAATTTAAAACAAACATGACTTGCAAACCTTAGAGGCCAAAGTAAGGGTGTAATGAAATAATTTGTACAATAGAAGAATACAATAGAAAATATTCTACACATAATTGATAATATATATAGAGCTAATTCGATACTGTTCTAAGATTTATTCCTTCTATTTGATGACTATCTTGAGATTTAGACATGTGCAATTTTTTTTAAGGGACAATTTCAATCATTATGGCTTTGAAGGACCTAATGTGTGACTTTGAACTAGTAAAATACATGTTTCTAAAACTTGCTTACTTTGATTTTCGATATCTGATGCATTGGTAATGATTGTAGAGTTTTTAAATGTAATAAAGGAATATGCTAGATCACTAGGATCAAGTTCTTCTAGGTCAAGCCCCTAGTTTTTTTGGCTTTATGACTTTGAGTGAATATTTGAAAACAAAATATACAAATGTGCAAATGGTCTATATATAGGCGACACAAATCTATATTCTTTTATTCCTTTAGAAATTGAAGTGTGCTTTAGACATTCATTTTAAGCCCCCTTGTGTTTAGATGTGTAATACTGACACATTGAATGTTCTAATATAATAAGACATACTAACATGTCACACAAAACATATCCTAATTGAAATCACAACGACTACTAAAAATAGTTCAGATCTTAATTTAAAATTTGAATTTGAATACTTAAATTTGAGATTTATTCCCATGAAAAATAAGATCAAACTTAAATATTGTAAAAATAAACTTAAATAAATAATAATTACAAAATAAAATAAAAAATATAAAAAATAAATCTGAATGACATATGATAGGTAGTGAATATCAGCAGTAATTATACTCATAAATTCCTCTAAAAATGAAAAATGATAAAGTGTCTGTTCATTACTAAGCATTAATTGAACTCGTAAATTCCTCTGCGTTTCTCGCACGCGGTTTAAAGTTCCTGGAAATTCTGTAAAAGAAGAGCAAGAACGTCATTTCAAAACACGACGTGGCATCTTCTTTTAAATATAAAAGAAGATTTTTCTTCTCTCCCATACATTTTTCAGAAGCGGTGCACTGGAAGATATTCTTTTTCTGAAGCGTTGCAATTGAAGATATTCTTTTTTCCGAAGCGTTGCAGATGGAAATTTTCTTTTTCTGAAGCGTTGCAGTTGAAGATTTTCCTTTTTTCCGAAGCGTTGCAGTTGAAAATTTTCTTTTTCTGAAGATTTTCACTTAAAGTATTCTTTATATGCAGTTGAAGCCTGCAATATTCCCTCTGCCATGCGATAATACTGCAGAAGAATAAAAAATGTCTTATGTTCCGCCCTACAGGAGAGCGCACTCGTCGTCTAAGCCTGAAACCCCTCCGCTCCCTGCTCAGAGACAGAATTATAAATCCAAATACCCGAAGCTTGGAGTTGACATAAAATATGCCAAGTCTAGCATTCACAAGTGGTTTGCCGCTGATGAAAATGCCAATCCGCCGGATAATCTGCAGCTGGAGTTCAAACCCTTCGCAGGCGAATCATTTGCACATCTGCGAGACGAGAAGCTTTACACCATTTCAGTGAACCCCCATCCTGTAGACGGTATTAGCTTTTAAACCTTAAACTAGTCTTGGACAGATTTGTATTTTACTTGTTTCCAGAGTATTGCTTTTATAATTACGAATTTCCAGCTTTAGAGGCCTCTTTAATCAGCATCCGAATTGAGATAACCTCGGTCTTTTTCTTGACTTTTAATACGTTTAAAAAATATGGCAGCTATCTTTGTGGGAGACAATTCTTTCAGGGTACTGGCATGACAGTCATTTCTAAAATTGTTGTAACCTCAATTTTAATTTTTTATCTTATTTTCATAAGATTGTTTCTGGAATCAACTGTGTGTATTTTTTGCGTCGACATTTCCCATTACACTCCGTAATCCATCAGTGTATAACAAAATTTTCAAGGCTACTTTAATGACAATTAATACTAAAATTGTTATAGCTTCAATTCCTTTTTCTTGATTATCTTTTTATTGTAATATTTCAGCAGCTGTTTTCTTTGAAACAAGTCTTTGAGGGCTACTTCGATGGCTGTCTATTTTTAAAATTGTCTCAGCCTCTGTCTTTATCTTGAATTCAGAATCGGTTTTAAAATTTAGCAACTATATCAGTGTGAATCTTTACTATGAAAATGATCTTTCCATTAACTTTTATTGTAACATTGTACTTTTGATAACTATTTCTCTCATCTTCTTTTGAATCTATTTTCCCTCTTTCCATAGATATCCTCATATTATGTTTGTGAGTTTGATTTCTTTCCATTGACTTTTATCACTACTTTGTACTTTTTTAGCTGCTCTTCTCATGCTCTTTTGAATCTTTTGTTCCCCTTTCCATTTTTCTTTGGTGGCTTCATCTATTTTTCCTTTTAGCTCCCACCTTTCTCCTAATAATCCTTTGGTTTTCATTTTGTTCTAGGGATCACTCCCAACTAACAACTTTTTTCCCTCTACAAGATCTATCCCTTGCCATAACTTTCTTCTATATGATCCCTTGAGGTCCAACTGTAGGTCCATTTCAGTGGTAATTAATTATAAAATCGTTACTCACAGATTTCTTTTCTTGCTTTTTAAGTAGTTATATAACTTAAAAGCTACAGACCAACAACAATAACAATTTAGGATTTACTTCAATGATCGTTACATTTAATTGATATAGTCTCGTTATTTTTCTTCATTTTCAGTTTGTTTATATAAATCTTACAGCTATGTAAGTTTGAAAGAAATATTTCAGGGCTAAATTAATGACAATCAATTCTAGAAGCTGTTAATTCTTGTTTTGGCATTTTGGATTAATTGAGGGTAACTAGGAACATCACCTTTCCTAGATTGGTTCTGCAGGACACAAGCCTCCGTCCTACACCGATTATATGTCCTCCACAATATGGGTTGCCTTATTGCGGTGTGGTTATTTGAGGTCAGGTTGCTTTCTTAATGGATGCAAGTTTTACCACTACACCACAACCCTTTGGATTCCTCTGTTCTTTTTCTTGATTTTCAGATGATTTTAGAAATTTAGTAGCTATATCAGCATGAAGATAATCTTTTGGGGGCTACTTCAATGGTAACTAAACCCAAAATGTTGTAGCCTCTGTTTGTCTGACTTGATTTTTCATTTAATTTTTTTTTTAACAACCATGATGGTGTAATATAAATATTTCAGGATTTCTGCAAAGGTCATCGTTTATAAAATTGGTATAAGTATTTTCCTCAATATTCAGTTTTTTGAAAAAACCATATATTTGTTATGAATTATAATGGTAAATTTAAGGATTAGTGCTGAAAAGAGGTTTCATATTTCAGAGCTGTCATCCAGAAATTAAGTTTTGAATAAAAACCTATGATATTTGATGTTTATTCAAATTGTCTGTTCAGCATACCGAGACATCAAATCTTAGTGCTGAAAAAGAGGTTTTGTACAGAGTTGTAATGAACAAATTAGTTTTCAAAATTCAAGATTCTAACAGCCTCATTTTTGTCCATAAATTTCCTCCTTTTTCTTTTTTTTCTTTGGTCATCTCAATGGCAATCTTTATTTTGCACTAATTTTTTCCTTTCTTTTTTGAGTTAGATGTGGAAATTGATATGAGATCTCTAACAATCAATGAGACTCATTCATGGAGGTACACGTGGGAGAAGATAAAAGGTGATTTAAGAGAAGCTTTTGACAATGTTGAGAATTATGTCAAAATGTCAAAGCCATCAATTTCAGCTCGATTTGGGAAAATATTGTTTCATGGGTACACATTTTTTTCTCTTCACTAGAATTTTGCATATGGTTAGCATTATTTTGCATAAATATCCTTCAATTCTGCAATGGTGCTTTCATTTGTTTTGCATATGTTGTTTTCCTTTCCAATTAGACAGAATTTTTAAGGCTTGCCTAAAATATAAATCTACTCTAAAGGGCAAGATATTGGGTTTTAGCTTATAAAAGCTTACTAATATCCTTTCTTATTGTAAGAACTCTGAATAAAATTCACTTAAAAAGAATAGGAAAAAAAAATGTGACCTATTTGTAAATTCTTAAGAAGAAATGTTTTCATGTGCACTGGTGACCAAAATGGGCCAATGGAACTCCAAAAGACACCTAGTTACAGTAACAAAGACTTAGGATAGAGGAAATCCTAACATAAAAGCTGACTAAAAGACAAACCAATGAACCACCTAAAATAGAGCACATCAATCAAGATTATAAAGTTAAAAGAATCAGTGGAGGCCTAGGTTGAAGATCCGGAGTGGGGATCCATGCAATCAAACATCACTATCAGATATTGAAGTAGAGGGCCTGTCATCATCATGTGGAATAAAAGGGATGGTAACATCATCTATATCATTGTAAAGGGAGCCATCAGGATATGATAATGCTTAAAGGGGAATACACAGGACTGAGGACTCCTCGGAGGGAACAAACTAGTGATAGGTGTCCATCCTAATTGGTTGGGTTGTGGATGAAGGGAACTAAAATGTGCTCAAAGTTAAGTAGAGGTAGGTACCAGATTCCTGGTATGAGCAGCTCACATAGGAGGATGTTGTTGTACATATTCCTATGTTAACCAACTTCGTCAAATGGGTGTGTGATATTGCCAATTCTAGTAATAGGCTGATAGAAGGAACTGGTCAATGTAGTAGCTATAGATGTTCCCTCAAGTATTCAATTTGTAACAATGACAATCTTCTGGCTGTAAAGAGCTAATCATTGCCTATCAGAATTATGTATGAATGAGGAGAGGGAGTCTAAAGAATCTCTATGTAAGGAATGATACTGGCCTCAGATTTCATAATAAATAGGACATCTGAAATTAAACTCATCTTCTTTGCCCCCTTCCTGTGCAAAACAAAATTGTTAAGTCCTGTTAGCACTAGGTTTTGTTGTTAAGAAGAATAATCAATTACATATGCTCATGTGCCAATGCACTTTATATATGCATTTTTGTAGGAGAATTCAGACAACATTATACTAATACTTAAAATAATTTTAGCATGCCCAAAAATGACTGACTTATTGATACATCCTGAATTGGCTAAAGTTTTGACTCTAAGGATGGTTTCTTTGCCTATACAAAGATTTTAGATTGTCACATGTTTGAGAGTAGGGCATACTTCGGTACTTGTTGTCTATCGAGCAATCAGAATGCACTTTTGATCTTATTTATTAATCAATTAAAAATTAAAAAGCAGTGTTCTGATTAAATCAAATTAATTAAAAAATATGGTCAAATATGATTAAAGGTGCATTCTGATTGCTGGATAGCTGCTTCCTACTTTGGTATAGGTATCGGGATGAAGGGAAGTCTGACAAATCTGACAAAGAACACTTAGAAAAGTTTTGCATTTGAAATAAGCTTTGGGGAGTCGAGGAAGGGACGGAAGTATGACCAAGTCCGAAAGTCTGAAAAAGATACTTGGGAAACTTTCATAGGGCAATTGATCAGAATGTTAGGGGTGACAGGGAACAAGTACCTGATTAAGGGAAGGCTGCAACTCTGACTACGAAAGACTTAGAGGAATTTTGAAGTGGGAGTCGAGGATTTGGGGAAGAAGCAAACGGAGTACTTTGGTCAAGGATGGTCCAATTTCTCGTTCCAAAAGACTAAGGCAAATTTTGTTAACAAAGACCAAGATTATGGAGTGAATATGGAAAGGTTACTTTGATGGGCTGACAAGGATGAGTGGAAGGCATGGAGGGATGAGGAAGTCTGAAAGTCTTGCAAGAATAAAATAGTCAAAGTGTTTTATTTAGGAATTTTGAGGATTGGGGCTTGGGGATGTTAAACAAATGTTACAAAGGGAAGGACAAGTCCAATAGTATGGTGTTGCAAAGTATTTAAGCCACATGGTTGGTTTTTGGAGTTTTGGAGAAACAATGGAGATGGTATGCTAGATAAGAGATGCTTGAAACTTTGGTGTTGAGAGACTTAGAAACATTTGGATTGCAAAGGATTATACTTTCGAGGATCAAAGAGAAGCAATATGATGGGATGGCCAAGTTTGAAAGCTCAGCGAACAAAAGACTTGAATCATTAATATGCTTTGAGGTTTGATCATACATGTCCTAGCACCATAATATGCTTGATGCTTAATAATTGTTCCTGGTAATAGTGTAATTTTTGATAGAAACAATTTAATAATACTCTTTTAGATTGTTGATGTTTTTTCATCAAAAGCAAAAGATATAGATTGAGGAGCTAATGGATTGTCATCTATACTGCTAAAAGGTTTTTTAGTAGGTGGTCCAAAACTTAAGAGATTTTAATACTTTAATTTTGGCCATGCACGAGAAGTATTATATTATACAACATATTGCTTAAGAATCTTAATTATATTGAAATATGTGAATGCAAGTATGGTGCAGCTTAGATTTTAATTTTATCACTAATCATTGTGATGTAGTGGTGGGTTCGCATGGAATGGATGTCTCAGCTCAGACATCCTGGAGAAAAAATTGAATGGTGAAAGAGGTCTTCAAAATCCATTGAGGAAAACATTTGATACGCACATTCCAAAAGATATTTTTGAAGCCCTTAAAGAAAGGAGCATTGCAGGTTTGGCCTCATCAACATTAAAAGAGAAAGTTGTGTATGTTATTCAGGTAATTATATCTTCATTGTACTAGCCATGGAAATATTTTGCTGAAAAAGAGGTGCTTTAGAGCAACAATTATTTAATTATTATGCTGTTGCAGTCTTGATATAATCTAACGCTTGGTTCGTAGTGATATGAGAAGTTAACTTAGAACATTTTACTAATGTAGGTTGAGGATGATTTGAATCCTGGTGTTGTTTTGAGGCTGACATGTCGCAAGAAAATTACAGATGATAAACAACTTGAACTCAAGAAGGTATGTATCTAGTGTTTCTTTTCTGCTTCTTTCATCGTTTTGCAAAATATCCCAACTTAAGTGCTATAATGCTTGCGATATAGATGTATTATCAAAAAGTAAACATGCTTATATACTAGAACATGATTTTAGTGGAAATCACATTTTAACAAAGGGTATCTGTTGATGGATGAACTGAAGAAACTTCTATTTCATGTTTTTGTCAACTTGACTTATATCTAATGTCTTGAAGGACTGCTGAATGTCAAGGGAAAATGCAAAAATGACGATTACTAGAAACATGCAGTGAATTTAAAAGTAATGAAAAATTTGTAAGATTGAGACATTTGACTAAAATGAGATTAGCACATTCTATTAAATAAAATAGAATGGAAATGAGCTATGTGGATCGTCCTTTCTCATTACAGAACATTGGTTCCTTAAAATCTTTACAAGGATTTCATAAGTAAAAGTCAATCTAGGATGATACCACATGCCATTTTCGATGCATTTGATTTACAACATTTTAACAAAATACTTTCGTTTAACATTACGATATTGTTTTGTTTCACATAGGTAAAGAAAATAGTAGTGAGAACTTTTGTAGGATCCTAACGTGCATTATATTTGTCCTCAAACTTGAGGATTGTTTTGGGCCTAACTCTGTTGTGTCCTTCATTGGATTAAATTTTTAGAGCTCTTTTTTGTTGATTGTAATTAGGAAGGAATGGCGGATTCCAATTGCCTTAGGCAACATTGGAATCCGCCCAAAGGGTTGGCCCCTCCTTCAACGTGTAGGACTGGGCCCTATCTCTCATGGCACTCCCTAATTCCTCATGCCACACTCAAACGTGCTCCCATAAAATAGGGCCAACCCTATTCTATCAAGGCAATTCGCTCAAAAGGAAATTAATAAATAAAATTTAATTATAAAGCAAAAGCCGATCTAACTAAGATCTTGCTCCACATATAAATAAATGACAACTTCACATTATTATTCACTAAACACAAGATCTCTCCATGCGAATTATACATCTGCCTAAATACGAAGTTTGAAGAAGGAATATTTGCAAATTATATCTGTCATTAAAGGTGCTAATATCAAGTGCAAATACCATCATAAGGAGGGCGAACTGTTCTAGATTCAAGGCACAAAGGTTGCAGTCCAGTCTCAAGCAAAGGTGCAGACTTAAAATACAATAAAAGTGTAGATCTTGGGTGTGGACCTGATTGCTGGTTGGTGTGTTAAAGGGGTAGGCTTGATGCTTATGAAAGTGCAGACTTGTGAAGATTTCATCAGCCCTAAGTTCAAACATCTCAGACATCTTCAAGTACTTGAGATAAGTGTTGTAATCATTATATGAATATAATCCATAATCAGATTTAAGGGTCCTTTTTGGCTGGGTTTTTTTTTCCTCCTAGGAGGTTTTCGTAGGGTAACCGTGTCTGGTTCTTATTTTTGTTCATTTCTATGTTATGCCTAAATCTAAAAATCTCTAAGTCTTTCAGCTAATCAATCTAGTTAGAAACTAAATTTTGATTTCTGAGTTTATATTAATCTGAAAGTATTAAAATCAACATGGTATCAGAGATATAGGCTAGATCAACTTTCAGATTTCAGAATTTAGTACTCGTTTATTTCCAGATTGTTGTCTCATTTACAGGTCAAGTCAATTGAGCTGAAAGTTGAAGACAAGCTTGATGGAAATCTTAATTTTGCTACATGGAAGGTTCGAATCATGTTGGCTCTAGAGGAGGATGCTGTCAAGGCTAGAAAGCTTCTCATTGATTTAGTTAAAGACCACCTAGTCACCTCTATTGCCTCATTTACTACTGCAAGGGAAATGTTCAGTCATCTACAAGGTACCTATGAAATTAACAATCTCAGTAGGGCAGTTACTTTAAGACAACAATTACTTAATACCAAAATGTCAAAAGAAGATTCTGTTAGTTCTTATTTTATGAGAATTTCAGAACTAAAGAATCAACCAGGTTCAATTGGACATAACATGGAAGACAAGGACCTTGTTATGATTGCCCTAAATGGTTTACCACACTCATGAGAGTCTTTTATTCAAACCATAAGTGGTAGAATTGAGTTACCTACCCTTGATCGCCTTAAGAATGATTGTATTCAAAAAGAGTCACGTCTTATCACAAGGGGGCAACTCAAAAGTTCTCATGTAGATGATCAACACATGCTTGTAGCTCAATGCAAGAAAGGTGGAAATTGGAAGAAACATTATCCAAAGAGAAATAGAGAATTCAGACCACCTAGTTCTCAACATTCTTGGAAGAAACCAAGAGATATCTCTCGTTCGATGTTTCAGATGTGACAAATTTGGTCACTATGCTAAAGAATGTTAGAATGATCCTACTCAAAGAGAAGCCAACCTAAATGAAGTCTCAGAACAAAATGATGACTTTTTATTCATCTCTTCCCTGTCAAGCAGCATACCTACAAATAGTAATACATGGCTGATTGACAGTGGTGCTTCAAGACACATCACAGGCTACCGTGATCATTTGTCAGGCTTAGTAGAAAATGATACCAGTCTTCACATGGTAATTGGTGACGATGCTCGATATTCGGTAAGAGGTTCTGGCACTACTTTAAATTTAGACTCTGGTATTTCACTTCACTTGAGTGACATCTTGTTTGTTCCTAGAATTAAAAGAAACTTAATTTCCATTTCTGCTCTAGAAGATAAAGGTTATCAAATTGCATTTTCTAAGGGAAAAGTACTTGCTTGGCCTAAGAAATCTAGTTTTAAATCTGTTCGTGTAATTGGTAATAGATATGATAGTTTATATAAGCTCTCTACTAACCCTATTCAAGCCCTCATTAATGAGGCTCCCGAATCCTGTGATCTATGGCATAGAAGACTTGGACACTTACACTATCAAGCACTTCCCTCTCTTGAAAAGTTAGTCAAAGGTATGCCTAAACTCAGTCAAATTCATGATAATACTTGCAAAGGTTGTGCTATAGGTAAAAATGTTAAAATCCCTTTTCATAAAAGTGAAAATAGAGCTAAAAATAAACTAGAACTTGTTCACTCTGATTTATGTGGTCTTATGTCTATAGCATCTTCTAGTGGATTTCTTTATTACGTAATCTTCATAGATGATTTCTCTAGGAAAACTTGGATCTACTTCCTGAAATCTAAAGAATCTGATGAAGTCTTAAGTAAATTTGAAGAGTTTAAGGCATTGACTGAAAACTCCTCTAGGAAAAGAATTAAATGTTTAAGATTTGACAATAGAGGTGAGTACAATTCCGGTAGCTTTTATGATTTTTGTGTTAAGTAAGGCATTAAGAGGGAGTTTTGTGTTCCATACAATCCTCAGCAAAACGGGGTTGCTGAAAGGAAGAATAGAACTATTGTTGAGGCTGCAAAGGCTATGATTTATGATCAAGATTTGCAGACCTTTCTATGGGCCGAGGCTTCTAGAACAACTGTATATATTCAAAATAGATGTCCTCACCGTGTTGTAAAGAACATGACTCCTGAAGAAGCTTTCACAGGATCCAAACCGGACATCAGTCACCTCAAAATTTTTGGAAGTCCTGTTTATGTTCATGTGCCCAAGGAAAAGCGAACCAAGTTGGAGCCCTCTAGGAAGAAAGGCATGCTAGTCGGGTACAGTGAATCCTCCAAGGCCTTCAGGATCTATATTCCAAGTCAAAGGTATGTTGAGGTAAGTAGGGACGTTACTTTTGAAGAAGATATTGCTTTTAAGAAATCAAAAGGTTCTTCTGTTATTGAAGAAGCTAATGACAATCAAGATATGAATGTTGATACTAACCCGGAGATTCAGAGGGAGCCTGTTGAACCTCCACCTCAAGAAGAACATAATGATCCACCAGAGCCTATGAATCCCACTGACATACCTAGTGACATTGTTGTTACAAAAAAGAGGCCACTTTGGGTAAGAAACACCATTCAAGAAGCCGAAAGATTTGCTGCTCCCAGTGGCACTTTTCGAGAAACCAAGAGACCTCAAGTATTCTCCAACTACGTTGCATTGATGTGCAATCTCATTGAATTTGAACCTTGCAATGTTGAAGAAGCCTTGAACCATCATGCCTGGAAGCTTGCTATGGATGAAGAGTATCAGTCAATCATCAAGAATGATGTTTGGGACATTGTGCCCAGACCCAAAGGTAAATCTGTTGTTTCCTCTAAATGGTTATTTAAAATTAAACATAATCCTGATGGTAGTATTGAAAAATATAAGGCTAGATTTGTAGCTCGTGGTTTTTCTCAAAAGGAAGGCATAGATAATGAAGAAACATTTGCTCCTATTGCTAGATATACCTTTATTAGAACTATAATAGCTATTGCTACTACTAGAGGTTGGAAGCTACATCAAATGGATGTTAATACTACTTTCCTTAATGGTGTCATTGAGGAAGAAGTCTATATTGAACAACCTGAGGGTTATGAGATTCAGGATAGAGTAACTCATGTGTGCAGATTGAAGAAAGCCCTGTATGGCTTCAAACATGCCCCTCGTGCTTGGTATGAAAGAATGGATAAATACTTGTTAAGTTTAGGATTTTGTAAAAATGATGCTGACTTTAACATCTACTTTAAGTTATCCAATGATGAAATGCTAATTCTAGTTCTATATGTGGATGATTTATTTCTTACTGGTAAAGATGAACTTATCATTAGATGTAAAAAAGAACTAGCTTCAAAATTTGAAATGAAGGACTTAGGTCTAATGCATTGTTTTCTAGGTCTAGAAGTATGGCAAAGATCTAATGAAATTTTTCCAAGTCAAGGAAAGTATACTATTGATATTTTGAAAAGATTTAGAATGATGGATTGTAAACCTATGTCTACTCCTATGGAATCTAACTTAAAGAAGTTAAGTGTTTCTGCAGCTAATTCTGATTTTGCAGATCCATCGAAGTACAGGCAGTTGATTGGATCACTGATGTATCTAGTTAACACTAGACTAGACATATGCTTTGCAGTGAATGCTCTTAGCCAGTTCATGAGCATGCCCAAACATGTTCATCTTGTTGCAACCAAACACATCCTAAGATACTTGCGACGCACAGTTGGTTATGGGCTGAAGTATCCACTTAACACTTCAATAACCTTGGAAGGTTATTCAGATGCAGATTGGGCTGGAAGTGTCAAAGATAGGAAAAGCACTTCCGGCATTTGTTTCAACTTAGGATCTGCAGTGATCTTTTGGGCTTGCAAAAAACAATCCTCATTTGCACTAAGTACTGCCGAAGCTGAGTATATTGCAGCAAGTGTAACTTCTAGAGAGGCAGTGTGGCTTCGTAAGCTTCTTGTTGGGCTGTTTGGTCAGCCTTGGGATCCTATAATCATTCATTGTGATAATCAGAGTTGTATCAAAATGTCTATCAATCCAGTGTTTCATGACAGGTCAAAACATGTGGAAACTCATTATCACTTCATTCAAGATATGGTGCAAAGAGACGCCATTCAGCTGAAGTATGTCAGCACTGATGAGCAGGTTGCAAACATTCTTACCAATCCTCTGTCAAAAGTGAAGTTTGTGTACTTCAGAGACAGACTCGGTGTTTTGGAAAATGAAACCCTGATTGAGAGGGAGTCTCAACCTTAGTGATACATTGTGTTGTATCAAACCATCCTCTGCGGGCAATGTAAGGTGGTATTGTAATCTTCTTAGGGAGGAGTAATTGTTAACCATCCTCTGCGGGCAATGTAAGATGGTAGAAAATATCCTTTCCACCTTCTGTGGGCAATGTAAGGTGGATCTAGTCTATGCTTGTGTGCGAGCTGGAAGATTATGTTATGTAGTTCCATTATATGCTTGTGTGCAAGATGGAAGACTACAATATTCTGATTATGTAATCCATTCTTTGCTTGTGTGCAAGATGGAAGATTATGGTTGTGTTTCTCCTCCATAATTAAGAGGGAGTGTTGATTGTAATTAGGAAGGAATGGCGGATTCCAATTGCCTTAGGCAACATTGGAATCCGCCCAAAGGGCTGGCCCCTCCTTCAACGTGTAGGGCTAGGCCCTATCTCTCATGGCACTCCCGAATTCCTCACGCCACACTCAAATGCGCTCCCATAAAATAGGGCCGACCCTATTCTATCAAGGCAATTCGCTCAAAAGGAAATTAATAAATAAAAGTTAATTATAAAGCAAAAGCCGACCTAACTAAGATCTTGCTCCACATATAAATAAATGACAACATCACATTATTATTCACTAAACACACGATCTCTCCATGCGAATTATACATCTGCCTAAATGCGAAGTTTGAAGAAGGAATATTTGCGAATTATATCTGTCATTAAAAGTGCTAATATCAAGTGCAAATACCATCATAAGGAGGGCGGACTGTTCTAGATTCAAGGTGCTAAGGTTGCAGTCCAGTCTCAAGCAAAGGTGCAGACTTAAGATGCAATGAAAGTGCAGATCTAGGGTGTGGACCTGATTGCTGGTTGGTGTGTTAAAGGGGCAGACTTGATGCTTATGAAAGTGTAGACTTGTGAAGATTTCATCAGCCCTAAGTGCAAACATCTCAGACATCTTCAAGTACTTGAGATAAGTGTTGTAATCATTATATGAATGTAATCCATAATCAGATCTGAGGATCTTTTTTGGCTGGGTTTGTTTTTTCCTCCTACAAGGTTTTCCTAGGGTAACCGTGTCTTGTTCTTATTTTTGTTCAGTTCTATGTTATGCCTAAATCTAGAAATCTCTAAATCTTTCAGCTAATTAATCTAGTTAGAAACTAAATTCTGATTTCTGAGTTTATATTAATTTGAAAGTATTAAAATCAACATTTTTGCTTCTTTTGCTTTGACAATTGGTTCACCTAATGGTTAAAACAATTTTTGTCATGTCCCCTTTTTAAATAAAATTTATTGGGGACCTATTTTCTGATTTTGTGTAGGCTAAGGTATAAGTTAGGGAAACAATTAATAATTTTATTTTAAGTTGGAGCCAATAATTATATTTTATAAGGACAACTTAAATATCATTACATCATGAGGCCTTGTGTAATATTTATTTGAAAAACTGTTTTCTAGATGCTTTGGAGGGAGTTTTTAGGAGAGAAAAGGAAATCCAAATTGGGGGGCTGAAATGAATTTATAAAAGAATGGAAAATTAATCAAAGGCCTTATCTAGTTTTGTCATTGCAATTAAATTCTTTTCTGAAGCTTGAGCACTTGTGTTCATCTTCCCATTTGAGGATGAAACCCTTGGTGTGTGGAAATTTGAAGGATGAAAATCCTCTTGGTTTCAATCTGGTATTGGAGGACAAAATCCTCTTATCCAAGTGAGATGATTCAATTTAGCATTTGCATTTGTGTTGAAAGATTGAAGTCATTTCCAGTTTTCAGTTTTGTTATTGAGATTTTTTGTGGTGTTGAAGTTTGCAGATGAATCCAAATTTTTAGAGGGAAGAATTCTATTAATGATATCTTATGGAATCAGATGTATTTGCTGCTAGGCAACAAATATTAATCACTTCTGTTGATTTTCCTATCAATACCCACTTTCAACATTGTTGTACCTCCTACAAGCTATCACAGCTGTTATAATAAGTATTGGGGTTGCTGTACATATTTCTGAGTCCCCCCTACCATCTTATATCCGGTCAAACCATGTGTTCCAGGTGTTAATCACAGCCTATAGTAATTTTTTCAATGCTATTTAATACGTGCTCCTAGTTGTACTGCTGACAACATTATTTGTAAGTGGACCACTTCAGTTTGGTGAACATATTGACATTTTATTAGCATTTAACTAATACCTTGCTCAGATCCAGTTTGTTGAATGCATATTACTACCTAATATAAGATGAAAACTCAATATAATATTTAGAAGGTTTTCTGCAGTACCTTGCATCATCACTTATGAGTTTAAGATCTTTCCCTTAACTATTATATTTGAAAATTAATGAAGTTCAATAGAGCTGCTATTCTGTTTTTTCTTATATGTTATAGTTTTGCATTAACTAGAAAAAATGTATTGTAGGGTTTAGGAATGTTATGACATGGGACATTACAACTTTTATTAATCAAGTTAAAATAGCTGGTATAATGCATTTCTTAGCTATTGCAGTTTTGTATAAATTAGAAAAATAAAAATAATGTAGGTTTAGGAATATTTTAAAAAGAGAGATTATACAATTTTTGCTAAGGTCTACTCCATAAAAAAAAAGAATTGTGCATATTAGTCCAAAATTTTAAAACAATGCCCTACATAACTAATTTCAATCTATTTCCAGCATGATTTCAATAGTGTTCCACAGGTATTGCCCCCTCACAACCATTTCCAAGACAAGGAAATCCCTAGGATGTGGGGGATGGCTATGAAATGTCTCCCTAAAACCCCCACTGCTGTTTGCAAGGGTGGATGCCCCCAAGATGTTCCTGTACAAGCATGGGATAACACCCTGTAGGGGACAGTGAGCTGACCCCTTGGCCAGATGACTAGGGATGCTTGGTATCCCTTGAGTGTCCCAAAGGCAGCTGGGGCCAAAAAGTTATATAGCAATTTCTGGGGGCAATCCATTGCCCTAAAAAGACAAACATTTGCTTTGGTCAACTTGGGAATGGTTGGGAGTACTGTTGCCCAAAAAATGCTTACTTTTTTTATGTTTTGTACAACCATAGCAGCATGAAAATGGCAGTGCTAGTCCTCTCCAAGGGAATGCTTCCTTAGGCCTCCTTTCAACAACTTAGAAGGAAGTTGATGTTTTATCAAAATACAAAGGTTTTTTAAGGCTTGCATATGAATAGTTTTTGATTTTGCACAAACTATAAAATAATGTTTATTGGATGGATTAATTTTTAAAATAGCCTTGAGAATAGATCACATGGAAATTACAAAACGTGTTTACATTCTTTGTAAAGCTTTAACTGATCTTAAATAGTATTCAGTAATAGTTACATTTGTCTCAGGCAGCAGCTGAAGTCTTTTTTTTCCACTTATTTATCACCTTGCAAGGTGTCTTTTATTAACTTCAACTATGCTCATTAAACTCTTTGTTTGCAATGTGTTGAAATTCGGAATTTTGAATGCATTGTATTCATAAGTTGTGTCTACTAGGTTAGTATTTATAATTTAACTTTTATAGAAAACTTAGATAACTTGGTATTATTATATATTTTATTATAACTAACTTTTCAAGTACTAAATTATTTGTATTGCTAGCCCCTGCCATCCCCAAATTTGGGTCCGCAGTCCCTTTGTCTGGAAATTTTCTCTTGTGCTCCCTTGACTACCTGTTCTGAAAATCCATGTAACGTTAGATACATGTGATAGATGAAGATGAATCTTTTTTCATACCCTCCAAAAAATCTGACTCATAGCCTAGTAAATCTCTTACCATGAGCCTCCAAAGAGTGTAACTTGTAATTGATTGTGTAACTTGTAATTGAGTTGATCTCCAATGATGGAACTTAAAAGAATTCAATTTGTAACCAAATTGATCTGAAAGTTTCTTGTTCCTAATAGTATTGAGTATTCTAGTTATCTTTTTTGGATGTTTCATACAAGAAGGAAAATAGTGGCGGTGGATCTTTCCAAGGGACTGTGTCCTTAGGACCCCTTTCAACAGCTTGAGAAGAAAAGTTGATTTTTTATGGTATATCAAAATACTAAAGTTTTATAGGTTTATACATAATTAGGCTTTTGACTTTGCAAATATCATAAAATAATTTCTATTGGATGAATTAGTTTGAAAAATTGATTTGTGAATAAATCACATGGCAAGTACTTAAAATGTTCATGTTATTTGTAAAGATTTAACTGATCTTATATTGGATTCAATAATAATTACTTTAGTCTTTGCTGTTTACTTTTCAATTGAAAATGACTATCTATTGCAAAGTAAGCAGATTTTAAAACACATAAATGATGTATACCAAGAGTTGAAGAATAGTATCATCTATTACTTTTATTCATTTCATGTATATGCTCTTATATGAAATTGTAGTTTAGGGAGCAATTCTAACATGTCTTTTCCCTAACTACGGGTGATCTATATAACCCCATGTTGACGTGTGTTTTAGGCACAATCGAACATAGAATAAAATACCAAAGTATTTTACCCTTTCTTGAGCAAAATCACCTCAAATGCTAAATATTTGATCAACTAAGAGGATTCCAAGGTTTCTACGGTCAGTTCTTGACCTGTGGGTAACTCAATGGCTGATGTGATTTGCTGTTTTCAATTGGGGACTTATGCAATTGTTCGAATTTGTCAAGCTTATCATGAATGAGGACAAGTTGCCAATGACTTCGAATGATTTTGCAATTATAGCTCTTGATCTAATCTAACAAAGGATTTTCAAATAAAATGCAAAAGGGATAAGGGTTTAGAAATTTTAATCTAAATCCTAGAATGCAAGATGTAGTGAATGATTCAATGAAATTCAACTAGGCAAGGTTTCACCATCGAAGAACAATTCAACACATGCTTAGTGCAATCATCTAAGGTAAGGTTATGGATGTTCAAATTATCACCATCAACATTAATACCATCAAGGCAATACATACCAATGGACTTGCAACAATTGAAGTTAACTTCAATTCAATTCCAGTTGACCACACAAGGCGAACTTACAATCAGCAAGAAGCTAGTGGTATGGATTATACAAACTTCATTTAAATACATTCAACACTTGTTTCATCCAATCTAAAATACTTGAAACAAATTCTAATCTAATTTCTAATCTAAATTTTAATCTAAATTTGGAGACAATGAGAACCACAAATGCATACAAAATCTAAATAGAACCACCAAACTTCAATGATTGTATTCAAATTTGCAGCATGTAGACAACAATTCTGAAAAATCTCTCTTACAAATGAGAGGCAAATGGGTTTATATATAGTCTCAAATGAAATGAATGGCCAATATTCATTTAGAATCAAGGGCCAAGATCTTGCCAACACTGTCCTAAAATAACCCTAGTTAGGGTTTGCAACAAAAAAGAAGAGGTCCAATAGGATGACGCCTAGTTATCAAGCAAGGAAACTTCTAGAAGATTTTTTCTTGCATCCCTCTCTCTAGCAGCATACTCCACGAATCTCGCTAAGACTGAGTTGAGTTCCTCCATGGTGAAACTGGGTAAAGCTTCTTGTTGCGCATCAATCACAACCAAGGCATCTAAGCAAGCATCAAAGATACTTTTCCAATCCGGCATAAGCTTTTGCAAATTGTGGATGTAAACCACGAGAGAAACCAAATCATCTATCAGACTCTTTTTCAAAGATTCTAATTAATTGAAGTAAACAAATTTCATCTTTTCTTTCAATTCTTCTAAGTGTAAACTGTTGGAAGCATGAACATCCATTCCCAATAATTCATCAATAGATGTAAAGATCTTGGATTGAATCTCTTGTATTGACCCTTCCATCTCTGTGCAATCCTGTCTTGCATGATCATAAGCAGACTTCCGCATAGCCAAAGAACAATACCATCCTTGAGAATCATAAACATCACCTGTATGCACAACTCCCTCCTGGATCAACGTAGGCATCGAGATTTGCTTCAACACTCTGAGGCGAGGAATTGTCTTCTCCTACACTGGTTGGAAATCATCCCAAACTCCTTCCAAATATTGTATCTTGAATATGAGCATTGCCATCTTATCGAATGCTTGGACAAACTGAGCTAGGAAATCATTTGCATGTTTCGCAACATCTTCAATCCACTTTCCAACCTCTTGATCTGTACTCCTCGCTACCTCATAGTCAAAGGGGAACCCATGATCAATAGCAATAGGCGAGACAAAAGTAGGATCCTCACGCCTTTGGGAGTTCATCCCTTCAATGTATTCTTTGAGTCTCCTATTGTCATTTTCAAGCATCTCCTTTTTTTCAATTGTGCCTCAATTGCCTTGGCAGTATCATTCAACTCCTGGAACTCTTGCTTCTGTGTAGTCGGTCCAAGGTAAATTGTGGTAACTTGATAATCCATAGGAGTGATAGCATCTCTGGTCTTATCATCCGTTAGGACAGCTACTTGTGCAATACGCACACCTGCCTCGTCTCTAGTAATCGTAGAGAATACCTTACTCTTCTTCTGTTCCTTTCTTTGCTAGTCCTGGCTAAGAAATCATCAATATCTTCTACGGGCTGTACCTCTATCATTTTCTTCTCCATATTCTGCAACAACCAATCGGGAATAGTAGAAATTTCCATCCCATCCTCGAGACGCATGTCTTGATCAAGTCTTCTCAAGGCTGAAACGATATCATCATCTGTATCCTTGTCCTTAGTCAAATCTACCACATTGTTGCCCAAGTTGACCTCCAACTGGATTGTAGGAGATCCCAACTGTTCTCCATCATCATCATGTGGTGCCGACTGTGCTGTAGCATGTAACTCTTGATTGTTCTCTGGTAGGATTTCCGTATCAAAATCCTATCTGGACTCATCATCCTTCTGTCATATCATTCTCCTTCACTAATGAGGATTTCATAGTGGATAAAGGAGTGTTAGACTTGTTCTTTTTCTGCCTTGACTCTTGGCTAACAGTCTCCTTGCCTTTTGCTTGTGATTCTCTAGGCATACCTTTGCTTCTTTTGGGAACTTGACTTTCCTCATCATCATGTGGTTTTACATCACTGATTGTTCTTTCATCATCATTGAGGGAGGACTCCTCATTTCTCATCTTCTCATAGGTAAAGGTGACCTTCAACTTCCTTAACTCATTGACGTACTTGTACACCCATTCCTTGGAGTAATCATTCACGTCTCTCATTAACACATTCAAATCCACCAACTCAAGTTGCGTCCAACTAGGCAACAAGACAAGCTTTGTCCTTTTCATTTATGTACTGCAGATAGACTGGATCATCATCATCTTGAACCTGATCTGGGATGGAGAAAAGATTGCACTTCCTCATGAAGTCCACTGACATACGAGACCACATCCTCTTCCTAACTGCGTGCTCTTCCATGAGATTAGCCTAATAGTCCTTGATGTCTATTTTATGTGTAAATCTTCTTCCCTTGATCTTTACGATATTCTGAAATGGATCAAATCAGTCCCTGCTCTTGTAGGTTCCAAGGCGATAGAACTCTAGTTCTTAAATAACTGAATTTGCTACGGTTGTGGTGCGGCATACCTCCAATGTCTTCCCAAGTGCAATAGGAAGAGTTATACCTGTTCTATGCTTTTCCTTTTGGAGGAAATCATACTCCAAAAGTTGTCTCACTACCTCAAGTAAAATCATCTTATCTGTCGGATACCTAGGAAGCTTGTATTGTTTGGATCGAAATCCCTGTATCCGTAGGTATGTGAAGGTAGGAAATTGTATATACCATGATTTTTACTTCTCAATTTGCCTTGTTGCCTCCTTGGACAACCGTTTGTGGATCACACCTTGTAGCAGTCTGGTGACGTACATGGTGAAAGCATCCCTCACCCTTCTATAATGTTCATCCTCTCTTGCATATCCGCACTCCTGGGAATTCCAAACACTTTCGCAATTGATTCTTCGGTTAAGTATGCAAGCATTGCCCCCTTGGGTGATCTGATCATCCTGTTTCTTGGATCATAATGCTAGGCACACTCAATAACAAGCTCACTGCATTGGATAGATGGTGGAAAGCTAGCCGCTTGGTAGATTCCACTCTTCATGATATTAGCCGATAGGGTTGAAGGAAGATGATTCTTCACTCCAAACATTCTTTGTCTCATCTGCTTCATGTCTAGGTACTCCATGTTTGCATCCATGACCTTCTTCCATCAGGAAGATATCAGCGACTCCGGATAGAATCCCTCTTGTACTATCTTCAATTTTCTTCTTTCATTCTGCTATTCCTGTCTTGGACATGGTACCTGTATGAAGCTTGAAGTTAATATCATGGAAAAATAATTCGAATAATTTGTTTTCAGAATTTCCTAAGTTCCGTTTTTTAATGATTTTGTCAAATTTAATGGCCTAAAATCAGAAATCTCAACAATTAGCAACAAATTCTGAGAAGAACATGATTTTTTATCAAAATAGGGTACAAAACCCTGATAAAACCCTGATTTTCAAACTTATTTAAGGTCTGATCATGAAATATAAGTTTGAAGGCACTCTGGTATACTCAGAAAATTAAGTATTTGAAGCTCAAAATTTATACCCAGGTCTGAATATACTCAGAAAATGGTGTATTAAAGTCTGATTTTTTGATATTGAAGTCTGAATACACCCTCCAAAGGTCTGAAAATGTCCTCCAAAAGTTTGAAAATTTTCAGAAAATGATTGCTATCAATGGCTGGAAGTGGTCACAGCCATGACACACCTTCACTCTTAAGTTGTTTTGTTTTCCAAAGCTCCAAAATGGCCATTCCTGGGCACAAACAAGTGGCTGGGAATGATATATCAGTCTGAGAATACCAGCAATGGCATCTTCACAAAATACCTTCAATCTCTCAACAATGGCGTCCAAAACAAAATTGCCTTGGCTGGGAACAATACTTCAGATCTGGAATTTCAATGTCCCAGGCAAGGACGAGCAATGGTGCCCTCCAAATGATATCAAAGCTCTCCAACAATGGTGCCAAACAAACACTTAGGTGAAATCGTAGTCATTACCAGCAATGGCACCAAATGAAATGTTTACAAATCGCACCCCAAATGTGAGGCAATGAGCCACACAAAATTGTAGCTCCCAAGTCCCAACAATTGTGGCGCCAAACATAAAAATTGCCCAAATTACTTATGGCGCCCCTCAGTCAGCAATGTAAATCCTTCAAACATGGCACACTTCCACTCTTGGATAAAAAATCGCCTTCAATCTGCTGTAGCGCACCCTCAATCAGCTGCTTCAACGGTCATATCAAGGCAATATAATAATAATATTATGCTGGCTGGGTTTATTTATTCATGTTTTTGCCTTGAGAGTTCATCACACAAGCAATGTGGGATAAAAAACATTACTTCAAATCAACCCGGTGGAGAATCGATTCACATTGAGATAACACAACTTGATATTAAATGAATCAACACTTGATCATTAAATGATTATGACAATTAATTTGGGGCACACTTGTCATTAAAATCTTTCACTTGCATTATATTCCAGCCACTTGGGGAAATTCGATCCCTATCTGGACAAATAAATTCACTTAAATTCATCTTAACTCATCACATAAAGCTTTGGGGGAAAAACAACCTTCATCTAGACTCAAAAGCATCCCCAGTGGAAAATCGTCCTTCATCTGGACTCAAAAATCTCATTAAAACTTGTCAAAATAGCCTCCAAGGGAAAATCGATCCCTATTTGGACAAGATATAGCTCTTAACTTAGTCATTTTCATCCCTAGTGGAAAAACGTGGTCCATCTGGACATCTGCAGTGGAGAATCTGGATGCATTGGGATTTTCCCCAAAACACTTGTAACTTGGTGGAAAAATGCCTTCCATCGGGATAGAGTGCAATTTACCTTCAAAACTTGGTGGAAAAACGTCTCCCATCTGGACAACTTGATTTTATGCCTTATTTTCATGGGGGAGAAAAGTTCCCATTGGGACTGGTGTTTTTCACACTGAAAAAGTCAAAACTTATCAAATCATTCTGCATCGAGACTTTCATCATTTTAACTAGATTTGAACGAGGGAAAATAGGAGTCCATCGGGACTTCTGCGAATTTGACCTAACTTAACCTCCTAGGAGTGGAAAATACGACTCCTATATAGGACTCTTGACGCCCTAGCACAAAATAACACCGACTTGCAACACTTAGACATATTTTACTCCCAAATTACAACTTGTTGCAATCTCAAACTTAGGCAAAATTTAGGATCACAAAAACATTTGGGCATTTAAAACATATGATCCTATTGACTTCAAAACTCAAAACCCTAATTGGCACATGGGAAACCTTTGGGCAAGATCATTTCAAAATGAGACTTGAGCATGAAAGCTCAAAATTGCCGTCTAACTGCCAAAATCCTAAACTAACAAAGCACGGAAAGTAGGAAAGAGGGGGTCTTCGATTGCAATGGGGCGATGTGTAAAAAGGTCACAACACCCCCTTGCCCCTAATATTTGCCAAGTAACCACAACCATTGGTAACTACCAAGAAACTATTTTTCTCTTAACTTTCACAAAGTCGATAAAAGCGTTAACAAACTTATCAAGAATAAACATTGAGTGAAATATAATACCAAAATATTCTAACTACATCACCCCCCTAAAAGAAAAGTCATCTTCTAAATGACAGAAAAAAAATGAATGACATCACTGAGGAGTAGGGGAAGGGGAGATCTCTAGAGGTACCACAACATCAAAAAAGAAAGGAGGCATTGAATGGCAGGAAACAATTGTAGGTCGCAACATCAAAAAAGAAAGGAGGCGTTGAATGGCCGGAAACAATTGTAGGTTGTCCCTTGGAATCATACTCTATTCAACTTCTATCTCCCCCACTATTATTATTGAATCTATTGTTATTTCTTCTTTGATTTGATAGCCACCTAGGCATGCATTGTTCTATAGCTTTGGTGGTGTGATTGGTGGAGTGGATCTCTACTTATGTAAAGAGCACTCTTTAAATTGTATGGGCACTCTTTTATTGAATGATCCAAAACCTAACAAATGTCACAGAACAGTTTCTAGGGACAATTAGTTTTGATGTGACCTTCACATTTGCAATCAATGCACTAGAGTTTTTTAGTTTTTCGCTGGTTTTTATCTTCACCTTCGATTCCTTCATCATCCAAAGCATATACTTTCTTTACACTGGTACTATTCCTTTTCATAATCTTCATCTGCTTTTTTTGGCGTAAGAGGATATTTTATCTTTGCTTTCTATATCCACTGCCTTATTATATACTTATGCAATAGGATGAGGGCAAAACTATCATTTTTTTCCTTAGTGAAAGAATAAGGCCTCTAATAAACCCTTGTTTTCTTACACCGTATGTAGGTTCCTTTTCTAGTTTTACAATTAATTCTTTCATCCTACAATTATAAGCTCTTACATTTTGATGTTTACCTTGTTTAGTATTATAGATTGTTGCTATTATTTCATTGTTGTCTCAAAGCAGTCTGAATTATTCTTCAAAGGCCTTTAATATCTTCCACTTATTTTGGGAGCTTTTTTCAATTTCTATATATTTATCAAAGGCTATACCTCTTAGAGAGACTAGAGAAGACTGTAGCCAATATCTTCTATTCCATTGCTTGTAAACATGGGCAACTTTTGCCTTTCTAAATTGGGGCTTGATGGTGGAGTTACCATGGTTTTGTTTTGATGCAAACTTAGTGCCTGGACCTTGCTATTCAGTAAGTTTTGGTTCAGACATTTTGGTCTGCATGCACTCTCAACCATATGAGAATCCTTACCTTTTCTTGCACCTTCAGCATTCTATGCACTTGTTTTGCCTCCAAGTTCTCTAGGTTATCTTTTATACACCCTTAGCCCGAGGGTTTTTTTAGCTTGGTTTCTTCTCCTTTGATTGACAACTCTTTTATGCCTCGAAGGTTGCTCTTATACTCTTCTCTTTCTCCATTAGTGGAGGAGTCTTCTAACTCTCAACTTCCCTTGTTTAGAGGAGGCTGCATTGACTTTTCAACTTGGTCTGAAAGATCAACCTAGGTTTCGTATGGTAAATGAAAGCATATTTCCGTTTCCTCCTACTTTTTCTTTCTATGAATATATTTAGAGGAAATTCTTTGATATTTGTTTTCCCAACTACAACTACAACTCACTCTGACATCGTCTTCGACTTCAAGGTGGACTTTGACGTTAGATTTGTACCATTGGGGTTTCTTTTGTAACTTATTGTAGTGATCTCCTCTACTCCCTTTGTTCTATGAGCCTTAGAAATCATCTAACCTCCTGCTTCACTTCTTGACTGCTTGTGGTCTCTTCCTGTTCTTGTTAGGGTATAAGGGCATTACTTTTGGGGAGTACGATGCCTATATGTGCTTAGTTACTCTTCTCATATCGGCTTTTGTCTATATAAGATTGATTTTATTTGTTGTCTGTGTGCTTCATAGTCTCATTTGGCACACAATTCTTTTAATATTATATAATTCTGCATGAGGAGTTTGGGGAGATGGTTGAGGAACGTATCTAGTTCACTAGTTTTTAACTTATTCTAGATTGTATCTTGTGGAACTTGTCCTCTTTTTTGTTATGTTTTGTGTTCTTTTACTAATATATCCCATAAATATAACAAATGTTGTCTGAGATCACCCTCTTTTTGTTGATATGATTTCACTGATTTCTCAACTAGCTGTCCCATTTATATGACCATCTTCTTTTTTCTACTCGATGCATGCCAAGGAGCTATCGAAGATTGAGGAGTGGGAATGCTGCCCATCACATGCCAAGTCAAAAGGAAGGAGAAGCTCTAAATGTCTGACAGGAAAGTTTGTAAGGTCTATAAGGCCGACATGTGATGTAGCATGTAGAATTCCAATTTGGGCTTTGGCGTCAATTTAGGTCTAGGTCAACTAGTTTGATCTTTTAGGTGGAAAGTTGATACAAGAGCATATAGAGTATAAAGGCAATCTCGCATCATCCAAAAAAATGTTTTATTTTTATTTTTGTTAGGTTTCGTGAATACCCATGAAATTTATTTCCATTATAGAGTCCTAAAGGGTCGTTTAGAACTTTCAAATTCTCAAAAAGGGCTAAATTTAGTAGGGCCTCCATTTTTAGTAAGTTTTCATTTGAGCACATAGGGACTTGAAATTTTACCAAAGCTCCAAAATTGAATTTTGTACATTTTGGGTAATTTTTGAGCCAGGATCAAGTCTGTGTAAGAAGATATTAAAGATTTAAGTTTTAAAATTTCCTGAAAAATTCTTTAAAATTGGGTTTAAACTTTTGAGGCTTCAAATGATGTCTTGGGGCCTTGAAATCAGGAAAAATGGATAAGTCGAATTTCAAGCACATAGAGCACATTGAGATTTTCAGTTTAAGAAAAAAAACTAAGCTCAATCAAGTGCTTGGATCAAAAGTTATGGCTTTCAGAAGTTGGGCTATTTTTGGGCAAGAGTTGCAAATTTTGAAATTTTGCATTAGGGCACCAAGAAGCAATCTATGACCATTTTTTGAACATTTTTGAGTAGTGGAAGAGGAGAGGAAGGTAGTAAGTCGTGAGAAAGGGGGAAGACACAGCAAAAGTAGATTTGAAGATACAGAAGGCAGAAGGCTCCAAAATTGAAAGAAGCTCTTGTGTGTTGCATCCTGTGAGAATTTCATCCTCTATTTTTTTCTGTATTAAAGATAGTTTACAAAAAGAGATTACATGATACTGATTGCAGCAGATAGCAGACCATGCAAGGTCACTGCTCTGTAGCTTATATAAACATACCCGTAGTCAAAAAATATTGAACCTGTTTGGTATAGCTGTCTACTGCAGATGGAAATAAACATCTAAATACATAATGACATCAAGTTTCCATAATCCATTAATGCTGTTTTTTCTTTCTTCTGGATTGATTGTATTATTTCTTTTACATCAATGTTTCGGATCACACTCTGTAATCCATCATCAGGATGAAGAGTGCTAGGGGATATACAGAAAAAGTAGATTGCTGTCATATACATAGAGCTACAATATGTATTAGAATTTTCCAGCAAAATATCTGCCATCTGTACAACAGTACAACAGCCTATGAATAGGCATTTATGATTGTAATTTTTGAAAATTTGCTTTTTAGTATTGCATATCAGACTTTGTAATTTTTCAACTAATATAATATATTGAAAAGCCAGATTTAAGGGTTTCGTAATTGGATTTTGTGTTGCCATTCAATATTTATTTATACTTTATGTTCTATGTGCTAGAAACACCATAAAATTGCATTTTTGATTGAAAATATGGAACTAGACATAACATGAAGTAGGAGAGGTAGATAGTGACTGATTAATAGTGTCCAAAAGAGAATTCATAATATTGATGCTAAAGCCCCATTCCTTTGCTTGAGCCATATCTGATGGCCACATATCAATGCCAGTTCTAAAGGAAGGAGTGGGAAGCAGCGGAAAATAAGACTTAAATCCACCCATGGTTTATCCAAAAGCTAGTAGCATACTCAATTCCTCAGTATATTTAGAACCACCTTTGCCACTAGCACTATCTGCCTTCACACTCATACTGAAGTAGCAACATAGGGGAGGAGCAAACAATATTAGCATAGTAATGAGGGGAAGGAAGTAGGACATCACCCACAACTGAGTGAACAATTGTATTTCTCAGTACTCCATCTGCAAGAGTTGGCTTAGGAGAGACAAAGCTGAGGCATAACCCTCTTAATTGTTAAACGTGATAAGTAGGCAGATTTCCACCAATTTGCCTTTTTGGAGACTTTTGGTTTACGTGCTTGGCAATCTGCAGCTGAATGCTATATTCTCATAGTCCAGAATTTATTTCCACACATGGTCCTCCACCTTGAGTCAATGTCATCTGACATATATTTGGAGATGTTTATCTCTAGTTGGATTCAGACTGAAGTAAAATGAATCTGCCAATTAGTTTTTGTTAAATTTTATGATCAGATTAGATAGCACAATAATTCACACAAATGCACAGATATTATCCTGGGAAAACCTTCCTCTTGAAGGTGAAAAACCCAGCAATGAAATATGTCTTTATTATCTCAATTATGTCAAGAGACTTTATAAAGAATTTGCTTCACTCTTGAAGCTACATATGTATGACAGCAATTCAATATAGAGAATATACGATCTCTTATAGAGAATATACGATCTGCAATAAAGAATCGGAATTTCTTAGTTGATGCTCAACCTGCTGTAGATAGTCTTCTATCTGCTGTAGAATATCAACGAACTGCTGAAGAATGAATGTCCGTAGAATGTCCACGAACTGTTATATGCGTGTGTCCTTCGATGTCTATTAGAGAGGTATACAAAACTTCATATATATGCTCGATCAGATGTGCCTTCAACCAACACAACTCCTCCAAGGGTCAGCTTCTAATCAACACATCTCATGAATGAAGATTAGTTATAATATAATTATGCATCGGTTATATTAACACGTCTCTTAAAGGTTGGCGGGATTTATACAAAATCGGAACATTAAGGAATGATTACATGATTGATATATGCAAATCGTGTTTGCTTACTTAACCATTTAATATTCAACGATATAACTAAATGGTCTAAGGCCGATAGGCCAATTAGGCAAATTAGTTATCTATGTCGGCCTTGAAGGATATCGACCGAAGCTATCCATCAACACTCCCTCTTAGCTAGGGAGAGTCACATAGTGACATTCACCATGGCTACTCCCAGAGAGTAAATATGCACAAGTGCAAAGTCATGACATCCACCATACCTGCTCGCAGAGGGTGGATCCACCATGCCTACTCGCAGAGGGTGGATCAAGGGCTGGAACCTCAAACTTCTCTCACAGAGAAGAATGCACAACAAGGGTTGATACCTCAAACTCCTCTCATAGAGAAGAATGCTCAACAAGGGCTGATACCTCAAACTTCTCTCACAGAGAAGAATGCATGACAAGGGCTTGCACCTCAAACTTCTCTCACAAAGAAGAATGCATTATAATACATATCAAGTAATCAATGACACTGAGACTCCCTCTCAGAAAGGGCTTCATTTTCCACAATTCCAAGCTTGTCTCGAAAATGCACAAATTTCACTTTCGCAAGAGGCTTGGTGAAAATGTTAGCTGTCTGTTCCTCAGTACAAATGTATCTCAACCGAACAACATTCCTTTGTACCATATCTCTAATATAGTGGTACTGAATTTCTACATGCTTCGTTCTGTCATGAAATACTGGATTGATTGAAAGCTTCACACAACTTTGGTTATCACAATGTATGATGGTAGGCTCCAATGATTGACCAAACAATCCTACAAGGAGCTTCTTATGAAGCCACACTGCTACGCGAGTTGCTACACATGCTATACCAAGAAATCATAGCAGATCCCAAACTGAAGCAACAACTAGAAGTGCTCTTCCGATCAGTAACGCTCCCTGCCCAATCAGAGTCAGAATATCCTTCAAGAATCAGGTCCATACTGGAAGAGTATTTCAAGCCATATCCAACTGTGCCAGGCAAGTATCTCAAGATATGCCTGACTGCAACTAGATGTATCTGTCTAGGTTCACTCATGAACTGACTAAGTGCACTTACGACATAACAAATATCTAGTCTAGTGTTAACTAGATACATCAGGGACCCAATCAATTGCCTATACATAGTAGGGTCCACATGATTTGAACTAGCTGCAACTTCCCTTGATTTCTTCAAGTTAGTTTCCATGGGTGTGGACATAGATTTACAATTTGTCATTCCAAATCTCTTCAAGATATCGATGGTGTATTTTCCTTGACTTAGGATAATCCCATTGGGCCTCTGCCACACCTCCAATCCTAGAAAGAAGTGCATAAGTCCTAAGTCCATCTCAAATTCGGAAGTCAACTCTTTCTTACATCTATCAATGAGATGATCTTCTCCGGTAACAAATAGGTCATCAACATAAAGTACCAAGATCAACATACCACCATTGAATACCTTGAAGTAAAGGTTTGGATCAGCATCATTCTTGCAAAAACCCAAACCCACTAAGTATTTGTCAATTCTTTCATACCAAGCCCGAGGAGCCTGTTTAAGACCATATAGGGCTTTCTTCAATTTACACACATGAGACTCTTTCCCATGAATCACGAACCCCTCAGGTTGCTCGATGTAGACTTCTTCTTCAATCACGCCATTGAGAAAAGCAGTCTTCACATCCATTTGATGCAACTTCCATCCCTTAGTTGCTTCAATAGCAATAATGGTTCTAATGGAAGTATAGCGAGCAATAAGAGAAAATGTTTCTTCGTAGTCTATTCCCTCTTGTTGAGAGAAGCCACGAGCCACAAATCTAGCTTTGTACTTTTCAATGCTGCCATCAGCGACATGTTTTATCTTGTACAACCACTTGGAAGATACAACATACTTTACTTTTGGTCTAGGCACAATATCCCACACATTGTTCTTGAGAATGGATTGATACTCCTCATCCATTGCATCTTTCCAAACTTGTTGTTTTGCAACTTCCTCTACACTAGAAGGTTCAGACTCAATAAGATTACACATTAATGCAACATAACCAGAAAATCTTTGTGGTCTTTTGCTTTCTCTGAATGTTCCTCTAGGAGTGGCAAAATGTTCTGCTTCCTACATAGTGTTTCGCGCCCAAAGAGGTCTCTTTTGAGACACAACAATATCTCTAGGCCCATCAGTGGGATCCAAAGGTTCAATTGGGTCATTACTCATATCAGGTTCTGTAGTCTCCCTCTGAATCTCAGGAGCATGATCAACATCCATGTCTTGAGGAGTCTCATCATCTATCTCCATGCATGAGCCCTTTGATTTCCTGAATGCAACATCTACCTCAAATGTGACATCCCTACTAACTTCTATTTGCTTCTGACCAGGAATGTAAATACGGTACGCTTTGGAGGTTTCACTGTAGCCTACAAATATTCCTCTTGCCAGAAAGCTCTAACTTGGTTCTCTTGTCCTTGGGAATATGAACATACAGAGCACAACCAAATATTCCTAGGTGGTTGATATCAGGCTTGATACCTAAGAAGGCTTCTTCAGGAGTCATATCTTGTAATATCCGATGAGGACATCTATTTTGAACATACATTGCTGTTCTAGAGGCTTCTGCCCATAGAAAAATTTGAAGGTCTTGATCATGAATCATAGCTTTTGTAGCTTCAACTGTAGATTTGTTCTTCCTTTCAACAACCCCATTTTGTTGAGGGTTGTAAGGAACACATAATTCCCTCTTGATTCCTGCCTCAATACAGAAATCACGAAAGCTACCCGAGGTGTATTCACCTCCATTATCAGACCTTAAAGTATTAACTTTCTTTCCAGATACATTTTCTACAAGAGCTTTAAACTCTTTAAACCTACCTAGGACTTCATCAGACTCTTTAGAACTTAAGAAATAAATCCAAGTCTTCCTAGAGTAGTCATCTATAAAAGTTACATAATACAAACATCCACTTAGGGATGGAATTGACATTGGACCACATAAATCTGAATGTACAAGATCTGGTATTTCTTTAGACCTACTTTCACTGCTATGAAAAGGACTTTTAACATTTTTACCCATAGCACAACCTTTACAAGTACCATTGTTTACATGAATAAGTTTAGGAATACCTTTTACCATCTTTTCCAAAGATGGAAGTGCCCTGAAGTGAAGATGTCCAAGTCTTCTGTGCCAGAGTTCGCTGGAACTGGAGGAATCATGAATAAGAGCTTGAACTGGGAGAGTGGAGAGTTTGTATAAACTCTCATGACGATTTCCGATCGTACGAGCAGTTTTGATGCTGGAGTTCTTAGGCCAAGCAAGAACTCTTCCTTCAGAAAATGCAATTTGATAGCCCTTATCCTCGAAGGCTGAAATAGACACAAGGTTCCTTTTGATCCCTGGTACGAACAATACGTCACTTAGGTGTAGAGAAACTCCAGATTCAAGTTTTAGAGATGCAACACCAACTCCTCTTACAACATAGCAAGCATCATCCCCAATAATGACTTGAAGATGTGATTCTTTTTCCACTAGATCAGAAAGGTGCTCCCGATGACCGGTGATATGTCGAGAGGCTCCACTATCAATTAACCATGTATAACTGTCTGTAGGAACATTGCTTGATAATGCTGATATGAAAAGAAAACCATTGGAGTTATCTTCATTCTCCTTCTGAGATGAGACGCCATTGATGTTTGCTCCTTGTTGATTAGGTCTTGTCAAACAATCCTTTGCAAAGTGACCAAACTTGTCACACCTAAAACATTGGATGCGAGAGAGATCTTTCTTCCTCTTCTAGAATCAGGTGCAGAATCTGATTTGATATCTCTATTCTTTTTGAAGTTGCCTTTCTTCCAATACTTTCGTTTCTTGGTAGATTTGAGTGGCAAGAACATGCGTATCTTCATTTTGAGAACTCTTGATGATTCCTCTGGCAGTCAATCTTGATTCTTCTTGAATACAATCTGCATGGAGTCGATCAAACTTAGGTAATTTTGACCTTCCACTTACGCTTTGGATAAATGGCTCCCATTAATGAGGCAGACCATTCAAGGCTAGCATAACAAGGTCTTTATCTATCACGCATAGTTGATCTCTCAATTCTGAAATTTTCATGAAGTAGGTGATGACTGAATCTCCTTTTGCCATCTTCACTTGGTGGAGTTGCTGTCTCAAGGCAAGAGCCCTACTTACGTCGTTAATCTCATATAAACCCTCCAAGGTCTTGAACATATCTCTTGCAGTTGTCATCTTGGAGATGAGAGACACCAAGTGATCCCTCATGGAGTCGATTAATATCTTCTTTGCCTTGATTGCATTCTTCTTGAATTGCAGTTTCTCCTCATGATCTTTTAGTTCGGATAAATCTTTTTCTTCTATGAATTGAAGAAGACCATTCTCTTCAAGTGCAATGAGCACGCTAAACTTCCAAGAGGTGAAGTTAGATGCGCCTTCAAGTCTATCTTCGACTTTAAGACCATTCACCATTTTCGAGACTTAGAGATACTGCACGGGAGAGAGAGGAGAGAATACTTAGAAGTTGTTTAGAATCTGATCACGATCTTCTTTCACTGTGGCTCTGATATCATGTTAAATTTTATGATCAGATTAGATAACACAATAATTCACACAAATGCACAGATATTATCCTGGAAAAACCTTCTTCTTGAAGGTGAAAAACCCAGCAATGAAATATGTCTTTATTATCTCAATTATGTCAAGAGACTTTACAAAGAATTTGCTTCACTCTTGAAGCTATATATGTATGACAACAATTCAATATAGAGAATATACGATCTGCAATAAAGAATCGGAATTCCTTAGTTGATGCTCAACCTGCTGTAGATAGTCTTCTATCTGCTGTAGAATATCAACGAACTGCTGAAGAATGAATGTCTGTAGAATGTCCACGAACTGTTATATGTGTGTGTCCTTCGATGTCTATTAGAGAGGGATACAAAACTTCATATATATACCCTATCAGATGTGCCTTAAACCAACACAACTCCTCCAAGGGTCGGCTTCTAATCAACACGTTTCATGAATGAAGATTAGTTATAATATAATTTTGCATTGGTTATATTAACACGTCTCTTAAAGGTTGGTGGGATTTATACAAAATCGGCGCATTAAGGAATGATTACATTATTGATATATGCAAATCGTGTTTGCTTACATAACCATTTAATAGTCAACGATATAACTAAATGGTCTAATGCCGATAGGCCAATTAGGCAAATTAAATATCTATGTCAGCCCTGAAGGATATCGGCTGAAGCTATCCATCAACAGTTTTTGGGTCTAAGGCTAAGTATTTGCCTAAGGAGTTCTCAATACCTTGTAGGCAAGAGTCCACCTAGAACTAAAGCAGGAGATATGGCAGCCACACCCAAATTAGCATAAATGGAAAATTTTTGTCATAGGGTTTAAGGTTGGGAATCATGACTTGACTAGCAAATCATGTTTATCCCAGAACCACAACACTTTTTGCAGAACAAAAAATCCTTAAGCACTGGGAAAGATCTCTACTAGATTCTTGAGGCTAGGAAACCATGTTTTAGAAATCTAGTTATGTAACTTAGACTAGGTCAGAAAGTACAAATTTTGTAAATTAACTCCATATTGGAGTATTTTACTTCTTCATTTAGGACATCCTACCCAAGTGTGACAACATGATGAATCCGAAAAACATGGAATGTGGTCCAGTTGTCTTGTCTTTAGCTCCAGTAGAGCAGCATTCAGCTCAGATGGAGAAATCTGAGTGACCGCAGAGTCTAGAAGAACTTGTGTTCTAGAAGGGCAAGCTTCCCCAGGCACCATAGGCCTTAAGTGATTAAAGAAGTACAATCAGGCCCCTGTTTGCAGGACATGAAAGGGGCAACTGGCACACAAATACAGGACAATAGGGGACCTAGTAGACCAAGATCCAACACAGTAGACTCACGTAGGGTGGAACCATTAGTACATACAACATTTGCACAACTGGAAATCCCAAGAGTTGGAGAATCTCTAGGATCATTGCTAGCAAGAATTACAGAGTTACGGTTTGTTAAGGAGGATGCGAGAAGAATCATTTGAATTGGTATCCTTGCTGCCATTGTAATTTTTATGTCTTATGTTTGTTTCAATGTCTACATACTACATTTGACATGAAATGGTAATTCTTCCAATTTTCCCAATTTCTTTTACAAACATTTTATTGTTTTATGGGTTGTCAATTTTTTAATTTTAAATCGAAGTAATGGAAAAATCCCATTTATGCTTTCAGTTTGCTATGTCACTGCTGTGTAAATGGAATGCCACTATGGCCTAAATTGGTAAAGAGTAGTGTAATAGAAAAGAAGGATATGTTTAGTTATTTTTCTCTGAAGTTGAAAGGAGAACAGATGTTTCTTCTCTAATTGACTACAAGAGGAAGCGCAAATTAGTATTTACTAATTTATATAAAATAAAACTTCTTTCTTGTTTGGGCTATTTACATATTTGGATTTTGTTTAAAATGGACATTCAGGCAAAGAAGTATTAGTGCTTGCAATATTAAAAAAATCATGTTACTGCATTTTGGGTTAAAGGCTGCTTCATCTGAGGATAGCATATTCCAATGAGGTATGTCATGAACCACAGTTTCTATGGTCATCTAGTGTTCTGCTCATTCTTTTGCCTCTGTAAGATGCACGAGTTTCCCAATGTAAGTGGGAATTTGCTTTTGTAAGTTTGATAGTGCAATTATTCTGAAAGTATTGAGCTTGGCAAATTTGCTTTTTTAAGTTTGATGCTGCAATTATTCTGAGAGTATTGAGCTCAACAGCACTGAATTTTTGGCTTTTATACGGAATATTTTAAACTTGAACTTAACTCACAATTTTCTGGAGATTACATCTATCATAAAATCGTCACCTTGGTACCCAGAATCTTGAGTTGTCTATTTAACAAAATTGATCATACCCTTATCACTTGGCCCCAGAATCTTCTGGGTTGTAGCTAGTGGCTTAGTTATTTTGAGTGAGGAAGGACTATTCTCATTCTTTCCAAATTTTTCTGTATCACTTTGTTTTTCAAATTGAAAGTATTCATTCTCTTTAGAATGCTGTTATTGTATTTTGGTGTACTTACGTATATTTAAAGAAATAGGGCCTCTGTTTTTGTTTAAATAAAGTGAATAATATAGTTGAGAGATATTATACATCTTAGCTATAGTTTCTATATGTTGCTAACTTGAAGCAATGCCTCTATAACATTATTAAGCATGATTAGAAAGTAAATATGTTAGATTATAATTTCATCATTTTGCTTTTGTTTACATTTCTAAGAAACTTGGGCAGCTTCTTGAAGACAGGAGAACTAAAAAGTCCTTTTGCAGGCACATTTTCATTTGCATTTCCATGCTTTTCTTTATAAGGTACATATTGATGGAGATTATATATCCTTGTTCCATATGCAGATTGAGCAGATTCCTGTGAGACACTTTGTTGCAGACATATCTTGCTTGGACAAACTGATGGATGTGTGCTTAATGGTCACGACAGAACAGTATTTGACAGATCTTAGTGTGAGTATCAAATTTCATAATGATAAGAGATTTTCAAGCATTTTTTAATTGATTGTGAACAGACATTTGCAATTGGTTTCTCATGATGAAGATGGTCTGTAACTGAGTCTCTGTACATCTAAATTACAGGAAAAAGATAAAGAATCTATTGAAGGAATAGTAGAATCTGCCTGTATTGAAGAGAGTGCAAAAGGAGGATTGCACTGCCCCCTTGGAGGCTCGGTGAGAAACAGATACAAGGTCAAAGGAGCAATGATTCTCAATGTTACTACCATTGTTGGGAAAACATGGAACATGAAATTTCAGCACGCAAATAGAGGAGAATTTATAGCTTCTTCTGGTAGAGTGACAAACGAAGTAAATTTAAAGATCAAAAGTATAACCAAGTATTTGAGGGTGAGTTCTGCAAAGGAATTTATGTAGCTTGTGCACGTTTACTTAATAGGAAATTTTATAACTTACTCTCAAGGTGAAATGCAGGATCAGAGGCAATGGGAGGAAGATAATATAATGAATATGATGGAAGAAGTCTTCAAATGGACTTGGATGGAAGGTTTGCAGTAATGTAAGTGCACAAAGAGTAGCATTGAGGAATAGTATACATTTCGTGGGAGTTTGAGACAATCAAGACCTAACATGAAGAACTGCTTAATTAAATTGAACCTGTATCTTTTTTTGCATGCCAGTATTGTTCTTGAGTAAGTATTGGATGGAAAGGAATATTTTTAACAGTTTACTCCATTAACAGTGTTGGCAGATTCTGTATTATTAATGAAGTGGGTGAGCATCTGGGTTAGACGCTAAATTCTGGATCAGTATGATTCACAGCCAGTTGATACTAATTAAGTGATAGTGAAAAGACACGATGGTGGATTTGAAATATGCTGATTAGACTGAGATAGCAAAGGTCTCTGTTTTCCAAAGACGAGCAATTTTTAATGCTTTTGTCAGCATTTGCAGGTGTGAAAATAAAATGGTTTTGTTTATTTGGAAATAATATTCTGGCTTTCACACATTCATTTTTGTTGTTACTCTAGAAATTGAGGATATAGACATTTACAGAAACACTTATACATTACTGATATGAGGCTGTAAATGGACATTTCTTGAATTGGTCAACAAAATTCGAACATGGGAGCTAAAAAATGAGAGGAGCTACAATCATTGTGTATCCACAATTGATTTGGGCATCTCGCATTTGAAGATTAATGTTCTATTAAAATAATTCAAGTTCTATGCAATACATGGAAAAAATGTTTCAAGTTCTAAGCATGTGTATGCATTACATGGAAAAAATGTTTCGAGTTCTAAGCATGTGTATGCATTACATGGAAAAAATCATTCAAGTTCTCGGCAAACTCATATTTTTACACATTGCACTGACTTAATACAAATCGTTTTTAAAATGACTGAGGAGTCTAGTGGAACCTCAGCCCTGCATACCTGACGAAAGTCGAGATGCATAGATATGGCTGTGGAGATTGAATGGTAATCTTCATATTAAAAGGTAAAAATCTTATATTGTATAAACTAGGCATGATCTTATGATGAAATATAATCTTACAAGTGAAAAAGCATGACTCCATGAAAAGCCATATGCAGATATTAATGGAACTTTTTTTTGGTTGAAAATTAGACCACTAAGCAAAGAAATTTGTACATACATATAAAAGATTTGAAATGGATAGGTGACTAAAGAAGTTTTAAGTCCTGATACCTCCTAGTTTTACAAATCGAGGTAGTAACTCTAAATTCTCAATTTTGAGATGACTCTAGGCATATTATTTATTATCAAGGTTGTTACCCATATAAACATGTTGCAGAGGAAGGCGTATGAAATTAGTTGTGGGTCATATATTTGGGTTTTTTCTACTTCTCCCCCGTTGTTTTCTTTTAGTTTTATTCTTCTTTTGAAGATGACAAACGTAATCATTGTGCGAGTCATGATATATTTTATAGGAGATTCAGGAGGCAAAGTCAAAATTTGACAATTGAGAAATAGTTGAATCCAATATCCCTCCGTCTTAGGGGTTACGAAATAACACTACGAACTTGTCCTAGCAATGAAGGACTTGAGAATCAGATGGTAGATCGCTCTCTTAGTTTCACCAAACCCAACTTTTGTGAGGCTTCGAGGAATAATTGCCAAGGATGGTGGTTTTGTTTAGAGTGGTTTTTTTGTCATTGAACTGATAATAAAGCCAATTGGAAGGGATTGGTGTTGGGATTGTGTTGGCACTCTCTTTAGGAATTGATGTTGGGATTGGGTTGACAGTGTCTTTAGGAATCGAATGGTTAGTGTTAGGGCTATTCCCTTTCAACGATTAAGCACTCATTAATGCACTCATAATGGCTCATGTCTAATGATTGGATAATGATTGGATAGTTGGAAGATTTTTGGAGGAAGCTCAAGTTTAGTGTGTTTATTTTAAAGTTGTTTTCACTTATTATTTTTGGGCTTTCAATTCTTTTGTAGATTTTTCAACGAACTTTTGGGTGGATCAAGAATTTGTGCCAACTTTATTAGTGACCATATTAATTCTCATTTTCAACTAGTTATTTTGTAAGTGGTATGTGTTTTTATGGTGGATTAGTTTCAAAGGATGATAGAGGAGGATTTTAATGGTTCATTTGTGTAATTTGTGTGTTGCAAGTTAAACTATCTTGGTGATACATGTTAGCTCTTGGTTTGTAGAGTATGTTGTGTTGGTTTGTTTTCCCTTTGGTGTATGGTGTTGGTTTGTTAGGTCTTATGTTGTGCCTCATGATGACAGGGCAAAAGGAGACACTCAACCTATGTGATATTTACTTGTATGGCCAGGCTTCAAACAAATCTTTAGTTCTATTTTTAATTTACCAAACGTTGGTGGCAACTAGGGTTGGTGAGTTTAGGATGGCTGTTGCAAGAGCCCCTATTCTAAAATGACTTATGTAGGTTATATCTATTGCCACTTACCCGATGGTAAATTTTATCTAGTTCTTGTGTCATCTTCATTGCCTTGGCCTTCCTAATGGACCTTGCTAAACTACAATCCTTGTAACATCTTGAATTGTTTCCTTTTTTGTAGTTTTTTTTTCTAGTTTCTTTTGGTTTTCTTAGATCTTTTTGGGTTTGTTTTGCTTTGCCCCAAATTGTTATCTTGTCATGAGCCTCTAGGTTTTGAAAATTTGAAGTGTAATGGCTTTTTGGTCATTTTCCAAACTTGGAGGTTTCAAAGTTTCTCATCTTGGCACTCCACTTTGGAGTTTTGCCTTCTTGGTATGCCATTCTTTTAGAGTCCCCTTTTCCCATTTCCCTCTATTTCAAGATTTCAAAGTTTCCATTCTTAGCATGACATTTCTTCGAAGTCTCCTTTTCCTATTTCCTTCCAAGTCCCTTTTCCCATTTTCCCCCCATTTTGAGAGTTTGAAGTTTTCTATCTTAGCATACCATATAAAGTTGCCCTATCTAACATGCAATTCCTTCAAAGTTCTCTTTTCCCATTTCCCATAGCTTTGGAAATTTAGAGTTTTTCATTCTGGCATGGTATTTTAGAATTGGCTTACCATTCCTTCCAGCTCACATTTTCCCAAATTTTTCATTTCCCTACATTTTGGGATTTTAGAGTTTCCCATTCTAGCATGCCACTTCAAAGTTTCTCTTCTTGACACACAATTCCCTTATAAGTCCCCTTTTTTCATTTCCCTCCATTTCAAGATTTCAAATTTTCTTATTTTGGCATGCTATTTTGGACTTTCCCATATTGACATCTTTTTCACACTTTTTCGTACCTTTAGCATGCTTTTTCTAGAAACTCTATCAATCGATAAGAAAATCTACCTATCTCTCTACACAACCAAGAATACCATTAATGGTATCAAATGGACACAATTAGACAATCTCTTAGTACATGTGAACCCCTCAAAAACATTGTTTGTGTATGAAGGCATATGGTTGTAATTGCAAGGGGTATGGTTTCAAGTGTAAAACCATGTGAAGATGATGCAACATATTGGGTGACCTATATATTTGTAGACGTATAAAATGACCACTTTCCTAAATGAATATTTAATATTCATTTTAACCCCCTTCCTCTATTTAATTAATTTCTCCTCATTCATCTATTTAATTAAATGAATTACTCAATTTATTTAATTAAGTTCACCTAAGCTTTTTCTAGTCTTTTTAATTAAATAAATCACTTTATTTAATTAATTCCCTTTTCTCCCCTTTTAATTAAATTTACATTTAATTAAATTGATCCTTGCAAGTAAATAAATTTAATTTATTTATTTAAATCCCTCGCTTGTATTTATGCTAGTTGCATCTATTTGATTGAAATAAAGTAATTTAATTTTAATTAAATTCATTTTCCCCACCCACTTGCAAAATCCTACATCTCCCACTTATCTCCTAAACCCCTTCTAGATTCTTCTAATCACTTCTAAATTAACTTAATTCATCTCCTAAATATTGCCACATCCCTAAGCAAAGGGAAGTCACTTCTCAAACCCTCAAAGTCTTCCAAACCATTAAAGACTCTTACATAACCGTTAATGGGTAAACTCAACTTTCTTGCATGATTAGAGACTTTCTCTCTAACTCAACTTTCATCTAACCCAAGGGTCTCATCAAGCATTCATGGCTTTAACCTTGGTTATTTCTTTAACCCTTGCACAAGAGTTTATCTCTTGGATAAAAACTTTATCCAATGGATGACCCTAACCTAACCTTAACCCTTACCTCCTAAGGTAACCTTCATGTCTTCTCAAGCATTTAATGTTTCTTTCATCTCCTCTCAAGCAACCTCTTGTTGACAATTGTCACTATTTCATTGGTGAGAATTGTGAACATGGATTGATTAACTTTCAATCCTAACCCTTGTTAAGATTATCCAATCTTGACCATCCATTGCCCTATTTTTCCTATAAATAGAGCTTTCATTCTCTCATTTTCATATCATCCAAGTTTCATGCATCTAACTTATAGTCATTTTACTAAGCATCAAGCCTCTCTTTGTTAAAACACATTAAACATTTATAAGCATTTTTAGCATATCCATATTAGATTAGTATAGATTGTTAGGATATGATTACTAATCTTTATCATAGCATCATACTCATCTAGTTTAAATCATTCTAGTTTCAATATTATACATGTTATAGGAATGCACTCATACTTATAAGCAAACATCACTCGTTCCTGGAGTTGTCATTCCTAAGTCACTTTGCTCAGTGATTTGAGAGCAAAGACATTGACTTTAGGGATCCTGTGAGATAGAGAACAATGGAACACCTTTTGGGATTCAATATAGCTCTTGTAACTTGCACCAAGAGTCCCATTGGTGCGTGGAAACATTGAAATCAAACTTTTACATTTTTGTTACCCACATTTACGAAACACATTTCTGGCGCCCACCGTGGGGCCTAACCCCATTAATCACATCATTTTTGATGCAGGAGCAAGATTGCAGGCACGTGGAAAAACTGTTTTAGCGCATTGAAACCTTTCATTAGCACGTTCGAACCTTTTTCTAGCACTTTCAGTGCACTATTTAGCGCATTAGACCCGTTCCCTGGCGCATATAGACTCTATGATAGCACATAACATTATGGTTGTATTCTGTGCATTGGAACAACAGTGTAGCACATCTGCACTTTTCTGTAGTGCATTTGTGCAGCAAGCTAGCACATAGCTCTAACAGAGAAAAAGACAAAATTGTAACCAAGATCAGAATTTAGGCTTGTAAAGCCCAACATCATGATTTTAATTTTTCTCGCTAACTGACTGTGTGCAGGTGCTAGTGTTTTTATGCAGGAACATAAAGAGTTAGTTTAGTTTTTTTTTTCTTTTTTTCAAAGTTAGTAAAAAGAAAATTTTCACTTATCGACTTTACTTTTGTTGACCAATATTGCAATTTATTTGTTGACCAAGATTTCCATTTTTAGTTAGCAAATCATTTCTATGCAAAGTTAAAAAGAACACCATGCTTTTTGGAGCAAAATCTCCAAGTATAAGTTAGCAAATCATTGCTTTGAGAGCTAAAAAGAACTTATTTTCTTTGTCTCTAAAGTGGAAGGCATATGCTCTCCCCTTAATTGGGTGACCAAAAAGCCAAACCACTATTATGCTTTCCTTATTTCAAGCATTTAAAACTTTTAACAGGCCTGCCCTCCCGAGTTGCTCTTAGAGTGCCATTAATGGCCGGTGAGAGGGGAACGACCTAAGTGGGAAACAACTTTATCACCAAGTATTCCAACCCACTATAATCAAATGTGGAGGCTAACGAAAGTCCCCTTCAACGGTTTTGCTCAACGATTAGCCTTCCCCCAATATCTTTAAGATACGTAAAGCCTTTGTTCTAAAGGTTGGGAAGCCTCCCGAGGGAGTTTATCATTGAAGACTGAACGAAAGCCTGACTAAAAGCCTTAGCACTAGAAGCTTTGAGCCGAGTTAGTATCCAAATATTTTCAACATCATAGTGCAAGGGTGGAGAAGAATCCGCCCCCAAGATCACTCACCATATATCTCCCAAGATAACCACTCAATTGTGAAGCAATTCACTTTGAGTTAATTTCTGGCAAAAGACAAAAAAATGAGTGCCCTCTAGGGGGTGACATGGTTGTTTGAGCTGACGGAGTATCGAGACTAGTGGGCTCTGATATTTTTAATGATCCTTGAATAAAGAGTCTGCCCGATTTGTATTACTTGTTATCTAATTCCATGAAAACATCGGGGATTTGAACACATTCTCACAGAACATACACTAATTGTCTAGCATAGGCAAAATTTGTTATCTCTTTCATGTTGTATTTGCAATTTATTTTTCAAAAAATCATCCATCCAAAACACAAGTTAAAAATAACCAAAAAACAACAGAAGCAAAGAAATTAGGGCAACTTAATGCATAGGAGCAACTTCCTAGCGCGCATCAACCATTCTGTAGTGCATTTCAACCAAAACATAGTGCTTTAAGTAGTCACATTAGCGCATAAACACTATCCTACTAGTAAAACATTTAGTAGCGTCTTTCGACACCAGTTTAGCGCATTCGCACATCAACTTAGCACGTCGAAGTCATATATTAGCGCTTTCAACTCAAACAGTATCACTTAATCAGGACATTAACGTGTGACTTGTCCAACCAAGTCAAGTTCAAACAATCCGAGTCAGTGCGTAGAAGAGGCAGCTTAGCGCATATAGAACTTTCTGTGGTGCATATAGAACATTCATTAGTGCATATTCAAAAACTTAGAAAAACAAAGAGCTAATCAGATCCTTTAGAAAATTTTCATCCACAGTCTTGAGTACCCTTTTTGGTCTTTTGTCAAACTTAACAGTTAAAATCGGAATCAAATTATCAAAGAAAACAATTACAATATCAAACAAGCATCCTTAGAACAAAAGTTTTCAAATCTTAAACTAGCTTGAGATAAGACTTCATTCAAAAAAATCAGGCAGTATCATCATATTGATCAAAGTTCCACATCTAACGGATTCTATCACAAACAACATACCTAGTTTACTCTTTAAGTCGTCAAATCAAGTTTCCATATCATGAGACTTTTTATCCATATCATTTGACACACTTTGTTGTAGAGGCGAATATAAACCTCTACTTGATAAAGTAAGCTTGAGTATTCAAACAAAGTATTCAAATCCAACATCAAACGACAACCATTGATCATTCGTGTATGACCATTCCTTATATTTTGAGAAGAACAATTCTTCATCACAAAACTAAGTGGAAGAAGAGACAACCTAGTTCTAAGGCACTTGCGAAAATGAATAAGTTTCTCTACATCAATCGCCAACTCTTTGCATCACATCACGCATTCTTGTGTCACATGTGATTGTATATCCAAGGCAAAACAAATGAGTTTGACAAAGAACCCTTGAGAAATAGAGCTTATATTCAGAAAGCGGCATTCAACCAACACCTAAATCGTGGAGGAAGGATCAACCCCGATTTATTCCCACAGTTTTGTATCACATATAACGAAGATCAATCCGAACCACCAACACCACCCAGAACTCCCATAGAAAACAAAGAATTCATCACGGTGGAAATTTACTAAATGCCCACTGTCATTCGATCTCAGATTAACAAACAAAGAGAATCACAACCAAAATCAAGTATGGGTCGTAGATTATCCAACCCTTTTTATGAGTATGCTAATATGGGAGATACAGAGATCACCGAGGAACTTCTCCAAGAGTATTAAAAAAACCCATCATTCCAAAGGCTCATGGAAAGACTTATTGAAGTAGACAAGGAAAAATATATACTCATGCTAACTAGAAAAGGAGTTAGACTTCCTGAGGATTTCAATACTGAAAACTTAAGGAATGTAAAACAAAGAATTTTTAGAACAAGGTCTAGAAATTACGCCTATCAAGACCAACAAAGAGAAGAAAAAATACATGACCCGAAAATCATACATGAACAAAATAACACCCTCGAACACAACCATGCCCGCAATTGGGATAATCTTAATGAAAGGGAGGAAGCTCTTCCTCGACGTACAAATGCACCTATGGTCGCTCTTACACCACAAATCCAAATGCTGCAAAGGCAAATTCAAGACATGCAACAAGGGACCACAATGTGATACTCTTTGGACGAGATTTGTCCTTATCCTTTTGACAAGAGATTGAACATGGTACCTTTTCCCCCAAATTCAAATATACCAAAGTATGACAAGTACGATGGTAAAAGTGATCCTCATGATCATGCACAAGAATTTTGTACCATAAGCCTAGATTTTGCTCATGATGACACTTACTTAATGAGGTTATTTCCACACAGTTTGTGGGGGTAAACAATAGAGTGGTTATCTAAACTCATGCCTCCCATCAGATCATTTGATGAGTTGGTAAACAAATTTATCACACAATACTCCTATAATATTCAACACGCAATCACCATGTTGGATGTGTGTAACACCAAACAAAAGAACAATGAAACATTCATGGTGTTTCTTCAACGTTGGAGACACATGGTTTCAAGATATCCTCGAGACACGCTTGAAAAGGAAAAGATGGAGATCTTTATCCATAATCTAAGTAGTGAGATGAGTTATCAACTCAAGCTCCAATGTATACCATCTTTTTCCAAGTTGATAGAAAACATAATCCAAGTAGAGGAAGCCTGCATCAAGAAAGGAACATTGAAGTTCTTTAAGGAAGGAACTAACTCATCAAACACTCACCCCTTTAACAATCAAAACAACAACAACACTTTAGACAAATCCAGATTTTAGACAAGAAATAAAAATGTTGTTAATGATGGGGTAGTTGATGCTAATGATGTGAAGTCCAAACAACCAGTTTTGGCTTTATTAGGTAACCCACCATCTAACAAAAATAAAAAATGTGTTAATCAAGGCACTAACACTTATTCACAAAATACCAAGGATCTTCAATTTCAAACACCAACAACAATACCGAAGGCAACAACAATACCCAAGGCAACAACGCTAACCGAGGGAATAATACAAACCAGAGAGGTAACACCAACACTTTCCCGAATAGACGTATCTACACACCATTAGGGCAAACCTTAGAATCAGTGTTTTGAGAACTCCTGGCAAACAAAATGATCACATTGTCAGCCATAAACAACTTTGAACCCCAGGTCAAATCACCTTGGTGGAATGACTCTCATTTCTGTGATTTTCATCAAAACAAAGGACATCACACAAATGATTGCATGAGGCTTAAGAATATCATTCAGGACATGATCGATAGAGGTGATTTAACAATTGATGGTCTTAAAACAAATAGTGACCATGACACCTTTAAAAATCCTCTTCCAAATTACAGCAAGGGAGGAGCTTCATCATCAAACGATACCAGAGGAGCTCTTATAAATCACCTGTACAATAACACCATCAATCACATATCGACAGATGACAACCAAATAAATGTCATAAAAATCAAGGACAAACAAGATCATGCGTCAATCAATGTGACAATTAGATCTCAAAAATACGTCTTGAAAGGGAATACATCAACATCCACCACTATCCCCAAGAGTCAATATAATTTGGTTGATCAACTGCGGAGAACTCCTTCTCAAATATCCATACTCGAGTTACTCAAACTCTCACCCAAACACAAGGACATCTTAGAGCAGACACTGGTCGAAACAAATGTTCCTAAAGATCTTGACATTGATAGATTCCAAGCCATGGTGGCTCATATGACAGGGCCTCATAACCTCACCTTTTCCAAACACGATGATGTCTCCTTGAATCATCCGCATAACACTCCACTCCATATCGAAGTCTTAGTCTATAAACATCGAGTTAAAATAGTGTTAATAGATGGAGGAGCTGGTCTCAATATCTATACTTTAAAGTTTATCCGTCCATTAGGCTTCTTCAAGTAGTCTATTGATCCAAACAAAAAGATCACCATCAAGGCCTATGATAAAGAAGAAAAGTCATCCAAAGGAACAATAATACTACCTATTCAGGTAGGACCAATACAAAAGGACACTATGTGCCAAGTCTTGGACATAGACTTAACATACAATATTCTATTGGGTTGTCCTTGGATACATGAAATGCAAGCAATGCCTTCAACATACCATCAATGTGTCAAGCTCCCGTATAATGGACATGAAATTTCTAAATCTACCGATAATAACCCTTTTCAGCATTGCAATGCTATGGGGGCAACTCAAGACAACCTGGTTCCACACAACAGGGAGGTTCCAACTTCCTCAGCATTCGATCATCATCAAGAAAAACTCAAGTCTTTATCCGTGGACTTCAAACAAAAGATGAAAATCAAAGATCAAGGCATGGGAGAATACTATTTCAAACCCATGTGTCTATCAAAATTGCCAACATCGCCAAAATCTCATGGACAACCTTCTACATCGACACATCAAGTAACCGAACCCATCACCAAGTTCGATGGAAAAATTATCCAATTGGGCACACTAGCAAATGAATCAGAAGAGAAAGACATCCTTAACTAGCTATATAAGGATGAGGAAGTGGTCAAAGCTGCTACTCTGGAGGTGGCCATACCAACACAATAATATGGAAAATGATTCCAAATCATGAAACTGATGGGATACAACGACAAAGACCTATAGGCAAGCATCAAGAAGGCATTACAAAACTGCTAGAACCTCCTTCACAATTTTCACGAGACAAAACAGGACTAGGATATGGACACAACATACCACCTAGGCGAAAACAAAATAAGTATTAGAAACCTTAGTGGAAAGCAAAGAAGAAATACAACAACAACTCATGGAAGGAAACACTACACCAAGCAACTGAAACAACAAGGAAAGAGTGAGAACACCAGAAAAAAGAGAAACGACAAGAGGAATTGGCCATTCAAAGGGAAGAAGCATCTTATAAGAAAGTGCATCATGTGCAAGAACCTATTCAAAACAAGACAGAGTCACCACCCGAAGTAATCACTACTCCCCAAGGAGAAACAATGTACGAACAAATGCAAAGGGTACAAGCAGGCTCTGATTTTGAATAAAAAAAACTATAAGACTGGTATCAATTATCAGAGATCTTTTATCACCCTACAACGTACCTGTTAGCAACAGTGACCGACTTTAGGACAATACTTCTGAAACTGATTCTAATGACTATGAATGGGGTAATTGTTCAAATATTACTGAGGATATCAAGGTAGGTATTATCCATTCACCCACACTCCTTTCTCAGGGGGGATAAGGTACAAAGTCTCGATCACTTGAATTCGGACCACGGCATATCTACGAGGCTAAAGAGAACAAGCATCAACAATGCGAACAAGTCTACATCGAAGATGATACCATCGAAGAACTTGACAATATCATTGACCTAACCAGCATCCTAAACAACTATACCGATACCTCTATCATGACACTTACCGCAGCCGATCTCGACCCACCAAATGACTCTCTACCGCTCGTATTTCCTGATTTGATAGACTAGGAAGAACCTGAACACCATGATATACCCATTTTCCTAGATGATGAATCCATTATCCATTATCTATGTACAACCAATTCGGAAACGTGCTCTACCAGCGAAGAAAATAAGGATATCTTTAATCACAGGAGTGCCAAGTCTCTCGATCGCAAAAATGAAAGAAACAAAGGGTCTAATACTGAAAACCAGTCAATGGCAGTATTAGATCATAAAAAAGTAAAAATAAAGGATGCATCTGCGGGTGAAAATCTTTTTTAGGCACCTAAAGATGGGAGACTTGACACTCTTCCTGAACACTACCAAGAGCGGTCACCCATATTGATCGAGCCCACTCAATTAGTAAACATCGGTACAAAAACAACAGTCAAAGCCATACACCTAACATAATCATTGATAGAAGAAGAGCAACCATACTTTATCATATTCTTTAAAGAAAAGAAAAGAAAATTTTCTTGGTCCTATGCAAATATCCCTGGAATAGATCTGACCCTGATCATGCATCATTTATCTATCGCTCCAAGAGCTAAGCCGGTCAAATAAAAGTTAAGAAAGATGAACCCACATGTGGTATTATTGGTCAAAGCTGAACTAAATAAGTTATTAGACATCGGATTCATTCGACCTATAGACTATGTTGAATGGATTTCAAATATTGTACCAATTTCAAAACCTGACGGAAACATCAAAATATGCATAGATTTTAGAGATGTCAACAAATCTTGTCCAAAGGATGACTTTCCTTTGCCCAACATCGACATAATTGCGGATCTAACAATAGGCCACACAATGTTATCATTAATGGACGGTTTCTCTAGCTATAATCAAATCAAAATTGCCCCAAAGGATCAAGATAAAAATGCGTTCACCTGTCCATGGTGAACGCATTGTTGGAACATCATGCCTTTTGGCTTAAAGAATGCTGGGGCAACTTGTCAAAGGGCCATGATGACAATCTTCCATGATATAATGCACACCTTCATGGAAGACTATGTGGATGATTTACTGGCTAAATTATACACCCGAGTAGAACATCTGGGCATATTAAATAAAATCTTTCAAAGATTGGAACAGTTCAAGGTCAGACTCAACCCTAAGAAATGTGTCTTCGGGGTCACATCAGGCAAATTATTAGGCTACATTGTGTCCGCAAAGGGAATTGAGTTAGATCCAGCGAAGGTACTAGCCATCATAGAGATGCCACCTCCCAGGAACATTAGCCAACTTAGATCTCTACAAGGATGACTGCAGTCTATCCGGTGATTCATAGCCCAACTAGAAGATAAAGCCTACCATTTAATCATCTGCTACATAAAAACATCCCTTTCAGATGGGAAGCCAAGTGTGTGGAATCATTCTACCAACTCAAGCAATATCTAATGAATCCACCAGTTTTGGTACCACCAATAGCAAGGAAGCTGCTCATTCTCTACATCTCAACAACATAAGTATCATTGGAGGAACTGCTAGAACAAGAAGATCAAGAAGACAAGGAACGAGCTATATATTACATCAGCAGAACATTAAATAGATATGAGCTAAATTACACATTCATTGAGAAGACTTGTTTAGCTTGATTAGGTCCTAGTTACCCGAACTCGGTTTTCTCGCCACCACTTGTTGGTGAATCCGACGTGAATCCAACCTTCTTTAATTCTAATTTATGTTCACAGATTTGAGTTTTTTTTCTATTTCAAATTCAAATTTACATCTACAATTTTCAATTCCTTGAAAATTTCAAAATTTAGAGGTTAATTTTGGTGAAATGCTAATTTTTCAATTCAAAATTGAACTTGTGGATAGCTTAATTTGGATCATTAATTTCAGATATGATTTTGGAACACATTTCATTCATAAAATTCATTTTTTGAATAAACATTTAGAGTGCTTGCATTGGTTAAAATTGAATATTTCCTTCTATTTTGCATATGTTATCATTTGAAAGGGGAAATTTTTTGTCATGATGCATTCATTCCCTAAATGTGATAATGGGTTAGCTTCCCTTGCTTCAATTTTTCCTTCTCCTAAAGAACCTCTTCCTATCTATGACAATATTTTAGTGCCTAAAAGAGTTGTTACCAACCACTTCAAAGCTCTCCTATGCTCTAAGGATGAAGATTTGAAGAGTGATCTTGACAATTCTCCTAAAATGTGCCTTTCCCATTTAGCTATCTTAGAGGAGGAGGATGATATCATAAACACATTTCTTAATGTTACTTTACCTCCCTTATATGATGCCTCTCTAAGTGAATAGGTATTGATAGACATTTACTTATCTTTTCCTTGATTTGGTCTTACCAATGGGGGAATGTTAGTACAACAAGAGGTTATGAACACTTATTCCAAAGATCTCCTTCCTAAGAATGAATATTTGGAGAAAGATGTTCATCTCCCTCCTAAAGAATACTCCCCTCATGAGGTTAATTTTGTGCTAGAAGATGATATTGTCCCTACTTTTCCTAGTGATAGCATTTCCTCTTTTGATTCCAACAAAATTACCACTAGAGATAATGCATTAATGAGAAATGCTTTCCCTTCTCCTAAAGTTTGTCTTACCCCTAAAGATGCCTTAGAGAAAGAAGATGAAACCATAATAAATTTCCTTAATGGTCTCTCCCCTAAAGATCCCATTGAAGACATTTTGAGGAAAAAGGATGATTTAAATATATGTAGTGATTCTCTCCTTCCTAAGGATGAAGAATTAATGAACAATATTATCCCTTCTCCCAAAATTGGCAATAACAACAAGGACATCTTTGTGCAAGATGTTCCTTTCAATAATCTCACTATTTGGGATGAACCATTAGAAGAAGGTGTTGATTATTCTCTCCCCCATGAGAGAACCCTAGCCAAAGGGGATAAAATCATGATTCATAACTCCTTTGATAGCATCCCACCTTGCATGAATCTCAATCATTCTCCCTCTAAAATTAAAGCATCTCCCTCTCCTCAACTTGGATCTACTCATAAGGATACCCTAGTTTAAGACAAGATGGTTAACATCTTTTTCAAAGATCTCCCTCTCAAAGGTGAGACTTTAGAAATTAATGTTGATCCTTCTCCTAGAGAGTCTATTCCCCATGTAGATCCTTTAATGATAGACGATGATATGACTTTTCCTAGTAACACTCTTTCTTCTAAAACATCAATGCCTACCCCTAGTCTCCTTGCTAAAATTGATCTTATCCATGATAACATTTTAGTGCCAGGAGAGAATATCAACAATTCTTCCAACAATCTTGTTCATTCTTTTTCTAAGGACACTTTTGATATTCCTAAACCATCCTCAATCAATTTGATACATGTGAATGAAACACATAATAAACCCCTCTTCATAGTTCATGGTGCTTGTCCTTCTCAAAATTCCCCACGTAAGCCTATCTTAGTGGTTCAAGGTGGTTATGCTAATGATTCTTTTTGCACTCCTAAGAAACCTATTATTACAATGCAAGGAGGTTATCCTACTAAGAGCCCTTATGAGTATGCTAAGAAACTGACTGGAGAGAGTTATAATGCGGTTGCTCATATCTACAACACAAGAAACAATAGGCAACCTAGTTCTCCTCCAGTTATCCCAACTTCACTTTCTCCCCCTCAACCTATTTTTCCACAAGCACCTTGTATATCAAATATTAGCAAGGAGTATGATCTCATTGAACAACTTAAGACAACTCCTGCTAAGATTTCTATTTGGTATTTGGTTTAAACTTCACTGTCTTATTGTGGGATGTTACAAGATGCTTTGAAAAAATTAGATCTCCCACCTGCAGTGACACCTAATAACATGTCCACTTTGATTCATCCTACAAACACATCCAAAACTCAAACTGTATTCACACAAGATGACTTACCTTCTCCTGAAATCCAAAATTAATATGATCCTCTTATGATTGTGGTTATTATCCATGACAATGTTATAAGATGAACTCTTGTAGACAATGGGTCTGGCCTTAATGTTTGTGGTGTAGACTTATTGGATAAGATGAAAATGGATCGTTCTCTCATCAAACCTTCTTCTCTTACTATTTGAGGTTTTGATAATGCTGCTAAACAATGTCTAGGTGTCATAATCTTGCCTTTTAAGATAGGTCTTGTTATGTTACCTACACCTATTAATGTTATGCCTGGTAATTTGACATATAACCTTCTATTAGGGAGACCTTGGATTCATAGCATGCAAGTTGTCCCCTCAACTTTGCATAGGCAAGTCAAGTTCATTTATAACAATACAACATACACCTTATTAGCTGATACCAAATTTCAAGAATAATTAAAATCTGGATCTTCTTGTTCAATTACTTCCCATTCTTCTCCTAATCCCCTACTTCTTCAAATACATCCATTCCCTTCTATGATCTTGTTCCTTCTGTTGGCAATATGAAGGAATTGATTATGTTTTGCATTGATGTTTTATCATTGATGTCAACACTAGCTATTATGATTGGTTACCGGTAGACAGGTTTTGGTTACCAACAAATAGATTTTGGTTATCGGTAGAAGAACTAGTGTTATCGGCAGAAGGGACTATCAGTTGGATACTACCGACATGTTCAGATCAATGGAATATGTTTGGTTTGATATTTATGGAGTATGTTTTGGTCAGTTAGTATTGACTTGATGATCAGATGCTATCATACAATCTAGTAAGCCTCTACTGGTAAGGGTTTAAGGTTTTACCGACAGAGCTTTTATTGAGAATCTTTGACAGGATGCATAAGTGGTGTTGGTACGGCTTCTAGATGAAATTCAGGATGTAGAAGATGATCTTTGTTCATGCCTTGACTGATTGGAGATGTTGTTCTCAAATTTTGATTTCCCTGTCTCCTCTGTAAGAAAATTAGAGCTTCTGTTGCATATGGAGAGAACAATAAGAAAATAGAAATCCAGAATAACATATAACAAGGTTTATACAAAAACTTCTACACTTTAAGCTTATCCTAAGCTTAGGTGGGTATACCTCTTATGAATACTTTCACAGTTATAATATAAGATCCATAGTAAACCACTGTTAGAAATATGTGAACCTCATCACCTCAACAATACTGAAACTTAAAAGAAAACCTGTGTTCATTTTCAGTCTTGACCCCAAGAAAGATAGAAAAAACTCCAAAAAAGATATCAGTGCCTTATCTGGGCTACATAGTCACCCAAACTATACAAGAATTCTAAATCAGGACATTCACATACATCTCATCACTTTGGCTTCATCAACCTAATATATGCTTGACATATATATAGGTTTTTCCTTTATGCTAGACCCAGTTACCAAATTCAAGCGGAAACTATTGATTTACTAATAGAAAGATTTCACGTATATTTAATTCCTCTCCTTGAGAGAAAAACCTAAAACATGTCTGTAAGCTTGCCTTGCAATCCCTATTCAATCAAATAACCCTAGATTATTTAAAAGAAACCAGTAAATCAATGAATACACACAAGAAGACAACATAAATTTAATCTCAAAATGCTTTGATCTGTATATTAATATTCATTTTCAAAATTGTACATAACTCAAGGCGATTTCTAAAAAACCAGAAAACCGTAGATAAATTTCGCCAGACTTTCTTTACAAATTCTTGTGATGATCTTTCTTAAAGTCCCGGTATCCATTTATAATGATATGGATGCAACAAGCTTCAGACTTTCTTAGAAAATAGTTTGTTACAACTGTAATTCCCTCCAAAAAGAGGTTACAATTATTTCCACTCCTAACTCCCTGAGGGTTGTTACAATGCTGTAGTATTAATAAATTATTCTTGAGCCTCCGCTTCTTGTACCATATACTTTTCTTTCCATTCTTTAAATGTGTCATCATCAGGCCATGGAAAGTTAATAAGTTTATTTCTCAAATTTTTAGGCCTTTTCCATGTGTTCGTCAGCTGCTTAATCTCTATTTCCGAGAAACCGTAATGAGACTTCATTTTCTCAATTTCTTCAATTGTCTGAATAAACAAAGAGGTGTCATCCGAATTGATAACATCATTTATTCTTTGGGATAACTTATGGCCTAATTCGTCAAGCCAAACCTCTTTATGTTTTAATTTATTTGCACTAACAAAACCTCTTGGGAAAAGTTCAAACTTTTGCTCCGTGTATTCCTTCCTATATAAATTTGCTTTCCTCTCCAAATTGGCTCTTGCTTCTACTAACCTAGGAATGCTTTTTACTAACTCATACGCAGACTTAACTGCGACATTTGCATCAGTTCCCTCCTGGGACAGGCACATGAGCTCTAAGTCTGACTCCTTAGCCATCCATTTATTCAAAATTGCCCCTAAGGCATCCTTATCCTCCTTTACAACATTCAACATGCTCAAAATTCTCTGCATGTATATATATACTATGGAAGCTCCCACCATGTCAGCAAATTTCAAAATGATGCCTCTGACCTTCTCTTCATACTTGCTTGCAAAAACAATCTGATCTTGTTTCAACTTTCTATCTCATCCTGAAGAGTCTCAGATGATTGAAAACTAGATGTCCCAAGGGAAGGAGTAAATTCAATGATTGGGACAATGGGTGGAGATGTTGCTGGAGTAGAGGCAATCATCAAAGTGGATGACTCACCTTTCTGCTGCTGCCCTTCAATCTGGCCTTTTAACTTTGCAATTATGTTATCCTTCTGGGTTAATTCCACTTTAGCCTCATTGTATGCCTTTAAAATCATTTCCATCTTCACATGGATGTCAGCCTTCTCTTTTTCTTCTCTCTCAGCTACTACCATGTTGAAGTTTGCTGACTCCAAAGTTGTACTGGCTGCTTCCACTAGCCCTGTGTCCTTCACTCTTTTTACAATCATTCCCCCTGAATAGCTGGACTCTGAGGGGATTTTTCTTTTCCTAATTTCTTCTCTTCTTAGTGACCACATGACCAATGCAGCATGATCCTTGCTGAAGGTCACCCCTTATAAGGGCTTTGTCTCCTTTTTGACAGCATCAAGGATTAATGCGTCAGCTATATCCCACTCAGGGAGAATTAACACTCCAACCTTTTCTATCATTTCACTCCCCTGCCCAGGGGTAATGGCTTCAAATTTAGTTATCATTTCTTTCTTGACCTCTTCTTCAATTGCAGATGTGTCCTTATCTAGATGCTCCATCTTTCTCTTCTCACATCGTTTCTTGAAGTGTTCCATGTTTGTTTTCCAAACAAACTGCATGAAAGATCCTGTTTTGAAAGAATTGTTATCGGCCAAAAAATCCTCACTGGCTAGTTTGATGATAGGGTCCAGTTCTTTACCTATAAATTCCCCTGTAGTTAAGTCCATTTGGGCACTTGCTAGTTCTTTAGGCATTCCTTCTTGCAACTCCTCATAAGTGAGAGCGATTTCCCCAAGACTTCCCAATTGCAATAGTTGCTCTGTTGCTACATGTTCATCTCCCACATGAATTGGGGATTGGGATGGAGAGTATAAAGTTTCACCTGTTTGTATCTCTTTTCCTACTCTTCGCCTCTTGGGCAGATCTTGGATTTCTACCACATCTGTTAAAGGCCTTTTTCCTTTTGATGAGGAGGGCTCATCTCTTGCTGGCATCAACACATTATATGTTGATCTCTTGTGCATTACATAATCTCCCGTGGGCACTGCCTTTGCAAATGCAGGCTTGACTAAAACAAGCTTAACCTTCTCAGGGTCACTTTTCAAAATAATTTCCCTCTTCTCCTTAAAAACTTGCATTAGATCCTCAAAATGGAGTATCAAAAATTTGACCTTCTCCTCAAAAGGGGTAAAACTGGCCAAAGGATCATAACTACTGTCAAACTAGTGGATGAAGTCAATGGCCTTCTTGTATGCAATCCACTTCTCTTTCCTTAGTTCCTGTTCATCTAAGTTAAATTCATTCCTGATCAAATCTTCAGGAAAGTGGAATTGGTGAGCCCTCCCTGCACATCTGATTCTTTTTCTGAACATGTCATTGAAAAACCCTTCTGGGTTAGCAAATATTACTACCATAGTAGACAACCTGTATGGTTGAAGGAACTTGTCAAAATGTACCCATCCTCCCTTGGTAATTAAAAATTGGTGAGCCAGGGTTATAGTTGGGAAAATAGTTCCCCTGCCTTTGTTTGTCAACTCTGCTTCCTGCAGACCTCCTATCTATCTTAATACCTCTGCAATTCCAATCTTCAAGGGGACCTGGTAAGGGAGCAGGTATGGAGCTCCTCTAAACCCATAAACTCTGAAAATAGTAGAAACATGGTATAAGTAAATATCACCCCAGTTATGCATAATTTTGATGTCCCCAGCAAATTCTTTTGGCCCGAGGAACTCAAGAAGAGCTTTGAGAATTCTCGGGTTTTCATAACACATTAGGATCCTAATCCTGGATGCAAAACATCTGTCAAATTTCAAGTAGCTAGCATCCTCTCTATCCCAAGATAAGATAGTGCTCCATAATTGTACTGGCATTTCTTCTCCATCCTTCTCTTTTAATAAGTCCATCTCATTGGAAAAGTAGTCTGCACCCTTGAACAAGAACATGTGCATAAGGAGAGAATACCATCCAAAAGGCTTGACTACTTTAGCATTTTTTATTCCTATCAAACCTTCATGAATAGCATCAATAAGGTAGGGAGCAAAGTCAAATGTTATGGCCAAGGATGGGTTAAGGATTTTTGTCATCATAAGCATGCAATATGTGGGCATGGTTGTTTCTGCATCTTCTCCAAAAATCTGGCATAGAGACTAGTACATTCCCTTAGCCCTCAAAGTAAAAAAGTTCAGGGAGAAGGGATCCATGGTGCTTGGGCCTACCACTGTTAAACCTCCTATCTTTGTAAAGAACTCCTTCAATGGACCACTTCTGAGATGATCCCTCCGCGTCTCATAAACCTTAGCCAATGTCTCAAAATTGATAGGCTCTAAATAATTGGAGACTTCACTGAGTCTGAAAACCTTTCTAAACTCATCATCATTTATTTCAGTTAGAACCCCTCCATTCACATTTCTAATAACTTTGGCCACAAGGTCATAATTGGCTGCAATATGGGTCAAGAGGTCCACATCCATAAAAGCCCCAGACACTATCAGTTTTCCTACATCTAGCTCCCACAAACTGTTGTTTGATGCGGGAGAATGCCTTTGACCAAAAGCAACCCTGAAGAGTCCTAATCCTGTCAACCCTATCTATGCATCCCTTAACCAGTTTCCCTTGTCATACAGACCATCACTAACCCTTAGGCGGAGAGATTTGGGCACAAGCTCTTTGATCTTAGCTGCACTATTGGTTGACAAAGTCAATTGCTCCAGGAAGTCATCGCAGATGGCTCTTTCCTAGTAATCAATCTTCCCTTTGAATTCTCTCTGTCGAGCCATTTTAAGGAATATTACTTTCTTCAAATAATTAACCCTTTAGCCCCTTCGGAAAATTAGAAAACTACCATGCCAAGGAGTTGACAATTACGAAGCAAGATTTCAAGAAACTTACTCGTGATTTGAGAAAATTCGCCTTGCGCTTTGGTTCTTGTTTGATAATTTTGAATGCACATAGAAAAACTTGGCCTTACGAGAGATTTATTGCAGTAACTGAGGATTTAACTAGGGCTAATTAAGAGGCATGCTTCAACAATCAATTTTCATAATTTCAAATTTTGGCACCAACGGATAACCAATCCCTTTTAAAACTGCTTTTCCTCTGTTGCTGACCCACGGACCTTAAACTTGATGCACCTTCGTGTCGTAGGATAGCGACAACCCTTAGATCCTTCAAAAATAGATCGACCTTTATCTCACTGGAAATGTTTACCCCTTGACACTTGGTCTTAACTGTTACTTGGGCCTGCTAGTAACGACTTGTCATTGGGTCGCGGACCTTAAACATCGGACATCTTAACCTTGCAACTTAGCGACCATAGTAGATCTCTTCCAAACTTGTCTGACTTTTACCTTCCCCGAGCATCTTTACCTTAACCGCCGAGCACTAACCGCCGTTTGCTAACTATTTTCTGGGCCGGCCACTGGTGGTTTGTCACTAAGGCACTGTCTTTAAACATTGCACATGTCCGTCTCATGGTGCAACAACAATAATTGGATCTTCACTTAATTGCTCGATCTTTATCACTCTCCGTAATCGCCTGCCCTTAACCTTTATCTCACTGTGACTGCAAATGGTTTGTCGCTGGGTCGTGAACCTTAAACTTCACACAACTTCAAGCAGCGGGTCAGTGATGGTCGTAGATCTCCATGAAACTCATCTGGCTCTTAACTCCTTTAACTATCATAGTGGGCCCTTTACCTCCGATTACTTGGCCTGTGAGTTCTTGCCAGGTGTATCCACCTGTCATCCATTCATTTGCTCACAAGTATACCGGTTCCCACCTTCTGACAGCCACGTGTGTTTCTGGTGACTGGATCATTTTCCCCTTTTGGCAGAACTGCCTCGTAAGCACTTCCACCTGTTATGCCATGTGTTTTACCACCTTATCGGGACCCGCCAACTCATTGCCACCTGGGTCGCCACCTCATCGGTTGCTACTCCGCGAAGGGTAAACTTTAGACACCTTCGCATTGCGGAGTAGCAATAACCCTTGATGATCATCAAAATTGCAGTCACTTTAACACCCATAGAAACATTCTCTAAAAGTAGGTCCCACCGTTAGTCGCTACTCCGTGAAGAGTAATCTTTGCGCATCTTAACCTTGCGACTCAGCGACCATCGTAGATCTCTTTCAAACTTACCTGCACTTTAGCATCCACACAAATACTTTAAGGAAATTAGGGTCCCACTCACTTAGTCACTGTTTCGTGAAGGGTAAGCTTCACATAGCTTCTCTTTGCGCTATAGTGGTGTCCACAAGATCAATGGGAACTTGCATGGTAATTAAGAGACCCGATAAGGAACATAAAAGACTTAGGAAAAGACAAAAAATTAAGAAAAATGATAACTCGCCTAGGATAAAACCTAAAAAGGGCCCCTCTTCGCACGATGGACTAACCCTTCCACTTAAGTGGAAAAAGCAACAAGGAAAAAGACGGAGAAACTTCATGACATAGAATTTTGAAAAAGCCAAACCCTAAACCCTTAGACAAATAACCCTCAGGAGCAGAAAGAAACCATGAAAGACGATAATTTAAAAGGATTAAAAAGACAAAATCACCCAAAATTCTAAATAGTGATAACATGAGACATCTCTTTGGCGTGGTGAATCTATTTGGGTCCAGGTCATGTTACATGTTCTCTACACATTAATGGGATGATTTATGGATTGGTTAATGTTTTTTTGGTCTAAAGCCGACATGGCATATCATTGTAATATGGATGCATGTAATGATCTTATTGCAATATCTTTTAGGTGTATGACCTAATTGGTTTAGGCCTTAGGGTTTGTATAAATTGATGTAAGATCTCATTATAGATCGTGGTGGTCATGGAAAAGGAATGTAATGTGTGAATAATGTAATATCATTTAGGCAGGAGATTTGGTCGATCATAGGTGACAAATTGGTTTTATGTAAGAGGTCAAAGGCCTCCGGTATTGAGCTTAACCAGGACTGTAATCAGGCATGGTAGATGCTATCATTGGCAGTTCATTCTTCTGGATTGTTGTCCAATTATATTGAGGTGGTTATAACCTCTCTATAGTGAGTGAGACTCCTTTGTAATGAGCAGTACACTCTAGGCAGTGTGCCTCCCTGCATGTGTAGGCCCCTTATTGTATCATATACTTTATGCAGAAGTATCATCTGACTGTGGGTAGGCTTCCCACCATGGTTTTCCCCTTTACTGGGTTTCCACGTACAAATCATGGTGTTATGTTGTATGGTTGCATTGTGTTGATTCTCTATTTCATTCTTAAGTTTTATTGCTTATCGGTATCTATTTCTTCTATTCTAGTATTTAATGTTTATGTTCTTTAGTTTAAGATGGTAAAGTGGTTTGATTAATATAATCTGTTGACAACTGATTCACCCCCCCTCTCAATTGTCCATTGGTTATCAAATGTTGAAGGATATCAAGGTAAATTGAAGTGAACTGGTAGTTATCTATTGTGATAACTCTGCAACTATTGAAATATCTAAGAATCTTGTATTTCACTCTAAGACTAAGCACATTTCAATAAAATATAACTTTCTGAAGGAAATGGTGGAGGAAAAGGAAGTCAAATTGGTTTATGTGAACACTAAAGAGGAGATTGCAAATATATTCACTAAACCGCTGTCTAAGGAATCATTTGAATATTTGAGAGACAGGTTAGGGGTATCTACCCCTTCGACACAAACTTAACTAATGGAGAAGAGAATCAATCTAGTATGCATCATCAATTTTATCCTTTGCTTTAGATTGATGTAGTGGTGCTACTACTCGGGGGGAGTAGTCAGCCTTGAGATTCATAGGATTTTGATATCTATGTCATATCTTTGGCATTGATGTGAAAGGGGGAGAGTTATATCTAAAAAATATCATAATATGTCACATAGGAGAGAGATTCAGATCAGTTTCAGATTGGACCACACTCCTCAGGGGGAGTTGCTCAGATTTTTCAGTTTTTCATTGTTATATCTTCTATGAGAAATTTTTGGCATTTTTTGGCACTTAGATGTTTTCTTTTTCACATCTAGTGTTGCCATCAATGCCAAAGAGGGATATTGTTAGCAATATGAAGGAATTTATTATGTGTTGCATTGATGTCAACACTAGCTGTTATGATTGGTTACCGACAAACAAATTTTTGGTTACTGACAGACAGATTTTGGTTATCGGTAGAAGAACTAGTGTTACTGGCAGAAGGGACTATCAGTTGGATACTACCGACATGTTTGGATCAATAGAATATGTTTGGTTTGATGTCTCTGGAGTATGTTTTGGTCAGTTAGTATTGACTTGACGATTGGATGCTATCATACACTCTAGTAAGCCTATATTGGTAAGGGTTTAAGGTTTTATCGGTAGAGCTTTTACTGAGAATCTTTGACAGGATGCATAAGTGGTGTTGGTACGACTTCTAGATGAAATTCAGGATGTAGAAGATGATCTTTGTTTGTGCCTCGACTAATTGGAGACATCGCTTTGGCATGGTGAATCTATTTGGGTCCAGGTTATGGACCGATATCATGTTATGTGTTCTCTACACATTACTGGAATGATTTATGGATTGGTTAATGTTGTTTTGGTCTAAAGCTGACATGGAATATCATTGTAATATGGATGTATGTAATGATCTTATTGTAATGTCTTTTAGGTGGCCGACCTAATGGGTTTAGGCCTTAGGGTTTATATAAATTGATGTAAGATCTCATTGTAGATTGTGGTGGTCATGGAAAAGGAATGTAATGTGCGAATAATGTAATATCATTTAGGCAGGAGATTTGGTCGATCATAGGTGATCAAATTGGGTTTATGTAAGAGTTCAAAGGCCTTCGGTATTGAGCTTAACCGAGGATTTAATCAACCATGGTAGATGCTATCATTGGAAGTTCATTCTTCTGGATTGTTATCCAATTTTATCAAGGTGGTTATAACCTCTCTGTAGTCAGTGAGACTCCTTTGTAATGAGTAGTACGCTCTAGGTAGTGTGCCTCCCTACATGTGCAAGCCCCTTATTGTATCACATACTTTCTGCATAAGTATCATCTGACTGTGGGTAGGTTTCCCCCCATGGTTTTTACCTTTACCAGGTTTTCCACGTAAAAATCATGGTGTTATGTGGTATGGTTACATTATGTTGATTCTCTGTTTCATTCTTAAGTTTTATTGCTTACCGACATCTATTTTTGCTATTTTGGTATTTAATGTTTATATGCTTTGGTTTAAGGTTATAAAGTGGTTTGATTAATATAATCTATTGACAATTGATTCACCCCCCCTCTCAGTTGTCCATCGGTTATTCTAACACTTTCTAGTACTCCCGATTCTTCGACTCAATCAGAATCTCCTCCCAAGGATATATTTTCTCCTGAAGAAGTGCTTACAAATGATGATTGGGGATCTCTAGACATTACCCCTACTTTTATAGGAGAATATAGGGTACCTTGGAAAGGATCTAAGACTGAGAAGGAGAAATCTTAGGAGGAACCTAAAGAGCAACCATTTTGTGGCTACTTCTAGTTCAAATGATTCTTTGAATCTTTCCTCTAATAGCACTGAGACTTATGAGGCATCACCATCTCTTTCTGATTTGGCATTCCTTTATGGCCCTAGTTTTTACATTTTAGCTAAGAGTGGCTATGATGGCAATGGTTGTGGCACAAATGAACAAGGAATTAAAGTTCCTTTAGAACATAACATGCATGAAGCTTAACTTGGACTTGGATATAATCCTTCTAAGCTCACCAAAGAATCTAAAATACCATCTCTCAATGTGAATGCTATATTTAGTAGTAATGATGACCTCACCTCAATTAAATAATCTCCTACTTCTTTCAACACTCATCCCCCTCATAAGGAAATCTTGATGATGAACAAATCTCTTTATGAATCTCCTCAAGAGATTTCTTATCCCACTTATGAGGCTTTATCTTCTAATCATTCTAAAATCCCTTCTTCTAGGAATAAAGCTCTAATGAATTATACTTATCCCTCTCCTAAGATTTCTTGTGTGCAAGAGAAGTATGACTTAGTGGACTATTCTTCTCCTATAAAATTCTCTTTCTAATGAGTTTTTAGCCTTCATCATCTTATGCATGTTTTTAATCTCACTTATATTAGAGCATTTAACATGTCATATTAAAATACCTCATTCAATCTATCATGTCTTTAAATAACATTAATGGCTATTATGTTTCTCATCATTATGTGACATTGTTAGCTCACTTACTAGGGGCTCATTGTCATTCATGATGGTACAATTTCACATACAATCATACTTTTTTGAATCAACATAATAGCCTATTTCTATCTCACCTCTCCTCCCTATATATTGGGGACAAGAGTGATTTCAAACATCTCTCCTTAAAATTAAAATTTCCCCTTTGTGAAGTAGTGTCTTCTATAAGGACTTCTTATTGATTGTAGAGGTGTATTCATACTTGAATTCCTTCTATCATATTGGAACAAGCATCCCTAATGGGGATCTTAAGTACATATCCTTAATTGGTACCTCCACCTTGGTGTTGGAAGTCTTTGATCATTTAACAATTTCTTTTCTTCATTGAGTAGTATCTTTTATAATAAACCCTTCTATTTTGTGCACCTGCATATCCCTTATGAGGATCTCTTGCCTTCTTTTAGAAGATTGTTTTTATAAATAATCTCTCTCTGATGTCATCTCAATCCTCTACTCTTTTAAAATCTCTTGCATTCATTCGTTCTAGAAGATGTTATATTTGTCTAAGACAACTCCTCTTCAAGGTATATGTCTTTTGAACAAAGATCTCTTCTCCTCCACGGATCTCCTTTACACTTATATAGCAAGATATCTCTTTTCAATTATCTTATCCTTTCTTGAAGAATATTCCCTCTCTTGCTTGGGTTTATGACATTGTTGCATGATGGATATCTTATTGGTGTCGAAGGTAGGTATCCTTTTTCTACTTGCACACACATGCATGAGGTTGAGTGGAACTAATGGTGTTTTCACTCTCCTCCCTTACATGGATCACCTAGACAGACTCTGGGGGCTAGTTGTCCATGGTTCCTTTTCTCTTCTCATGTATCACCAAAGCATGTATTCATGTTTTCTATCTCTTCTTCCTTTTCTTTGAATTTCTTTCCATTTAAATCTTTCATCTTTTGTTAGAGAGCTCTTAAATGCTCATACTCTTTGTTGTGTTGGAATTGAGACTTAGTTCTCTCTCTTACCAAATTATTCTCCATTATTTTTTGATCTTGTATCAAATCTTCTTGTGAGCATTTGTCATCAATCTTCTTTCACAATTCAATGTGGTAAACATGATACCCTATTTCAACTCACTAAAATTAGCAACCCGAAACAGTGGGGCATATAGCTACCCTTCAATTTTCATCACCTTCCTTAGCAAGAATTTAGGTGATTTTGTGATTTTATGATTTTATCTAACATGTGTTTTTGTAGGGCGCAAATCCTAACTGTGTACTATAGATACCATTGGGGGCTTCATCTGACAACTTGTGGATATATCCTTTTTCATGATGTTTACTTTTCTATACTTTAGCTTGCATATGCACATAGTGTCATATGACCGCTAAAGTGGGGGCTAAATGTAGTGTCGTAAATTATACAGCCTTGCTAGGGTGGTACAATTTCACACTTAGGTTAGCACTCACCTTAGTGTGTTTGCATCTTAAAATTGGGCCCTTTACCCTAAGCGTGCCCCTTTTATTTTATTCCTCCAATAAATCATTTAATCATAAACCCTAATTATGTCCTATTTTGACCTTTAAGGATCAATATCGCATATCAAAACACCTCAAAATTTGTTGTAACTTTGGGTTTCGCTCTAATATCATCATATCTAACGATCTTGAAAATTTGGTAAAAAGTTGGTCGGATCGTGGTGGGAATGCACATGGTCCTCGAATTTTTTCTCAAAATTTTGCGAGCACAATTCTATGATATTATAATGCTTAACCCCAAAATATTGGCAGGAAATTCAATTCCTATGTCGACCTAAAGGCAAAATTAAGTTGAAATTAAGATCTAGGGTTTTATATATAAGAGCTCTCTTTCTTCATTTGAAGAAAACTAAGAATGATATGGATGGATCTTCCTAAGAATCTAAGAGAAGGTTTTTGGAGCATAAGGAGCCTTCTATGTAGTGAAAGAGAAGCCTATGCGGAGTCTTCAACAACATTCAACAACATTCAACAACATTCATCATCAATTAGGAGCCTTGAAGACATTGAAGAGTAATAGGAGATCTTGTGGCAATATCTCTCCCTTGGGGATTGGTATGATTTCATGTTATTTTCATGTCTTTTTATGAGCTTCTTTACATCAATTTGCATATTTACATTCATTCTTTAGACTATTTAGCATATTTTTTTTGAAGCATTGTTATTTACATTCACATTTACATTTAGGTTTTACTCTCAGGCATAGGGTAATTCTAGTTTCTTATCATTCAGGATCTTGCATACACACAAGGTTTTAGCACCCACATTTTCAGTGCATTATCGACTGTTTGTGGAGGTGGAAATCTCCAAAATAGGGGTTTGACTAAGACAAAACCCTATATAGCCATCCAAACCTTCCCTTTCAGTTGCAGGTGCAGAAACAGGTACCTGGAGGCACTTTCAGCTCAACAAAAGGCATAGGAAGCACCCAGAATCATCAAATCTACCCTAATCTTCCTAGGATAGGGGCGTGGTGCCCTGGTCCTACCTAGGATAGTGGCATGGCACCATGGTCCCCCTTCTTTTTCAGTGATTTTTAGTAGGTTGCAGCTTCAAGATCTCAAATTTGCAGCTTCTCAGTTGCAGCCTCCTGTCTGTAGAAACAGGACAGTGGCGTGGCACCCTGGTCTAGGATAGTTTTGTTTAGTTTGTGACATCAAGTACACATACAAAATCCTCCCCCTTTCATGTTTTCAGTATCTCAATTTCAGATCTACAAGTTTGTTCAATTTTGAGATCATTTATGCTTCATTCTTTATCTCCTAGCCGAGTTGATCATTCAAACCCTATTTTTTCTCATCATTTGCAACAAGAGGAATAGAAACACTAAGAGAAAATCCATGGCTCTATCTTTCTCATATGAAGTAGCCAAAGTGATCTATCTCCCTAGGTTCTTTCATATTCCCAATGTGTTGGCAAAAGTAGGATTAGGTCCTAGTTACCTGATCTCGCTTTTCTCGAAACCACAACTGCATGTGTTGACATCAATGCCAAAGGGGGAGATTGTTGACATTGTGTTGTCATTGATGTCAACTGGTATAGAAGGACAACTGATATGTGAATATAGTTGATATGCAGTCATTAATGTCAACCAGTCTAGCAGGGTACCGGTATAGGCTATGACTAGTAAGAAGAGGGTGTCACTAGTAAGTGATGTGTTGATAGTGAGTGGTTGCCAACTGACAAGCTTATGACTAGTGCACAAGTAGGGTGAGAAAGATTCTTGGAGGTTGATCATGATGAAGAGGTGGAATGTTATCAAGAATCACATCAATATTGGAGGAGAAGTATGTACAGGTCACCAGTATGCTGTGTGGATGTCAATCAGTAGGACTCCCACTGGATGAAGATGCAGTCACCATTTGAAGAGATGACTGACAATGAATGTGCCCCAACCGGATCACATGTGCCTATTTCAAGATATGCTGCTCAAACAGGGAAGCCGCATTGGTGTAATGCAAGATTTAGATGACAAGGACCCACTCCCACTGGTAAGTGGAGGTTATCTCCTATTATGCAAAGTGTCCATCATAGTTATATGAGATAAGACATAAGAGTTCAAGGCAGGTGTTTGAAGGCTCACATCGGATCTACCAGTGAATCACAAAGATGCCTCAAGTGCATGAAATGAGGGATATACACTAGACTGATAGAGAAGGCATGATGAGTTGTCAAGATAGATAAAGAGTGATGGGTTTGTCACTTTGACAAATAGGTTGAGATGATGTCCAAACTGATAATGGAGAAAGGCATAACTGCAACTATAGATAGAGAGTGCAACCAGTATGTAGATGCCTTTGAAGTAAACAACTGAAGGTTGATGACATGATATCATCAAGGGTGCCTATCGGTTAGTATGAGAAATAGTAAGAGAGAAAAGAGGCTAAGTGATCATGTACTCCCACCTGATGAAGATGAGCATGTTATGGATAGGCATGTTTGGTGAGCGGTTAAGGTGTCCCACTAAAAGAGAAAAAAGTATAGACATGATGGTTAACCGACAAAGTGTGAGATATTGAAAGGGTTAAAGAATCGACAAAAGAACCCGGTAATGGAGTTAGATGATAATACCATTCATACCGACGTAGATGATGTTACTACTTACTAAGTTGTCATTAGTTTTATGTCCAAAGTCATTCTATATACTCTAGTCGATTACTACTACCGAAATATTCAGTCGGTAAGAACATAGTAGTATGTTATAGAAGGAAGTAGTCTCTGAGCTTAGTATACACCGAGCTGTCTACCGAGTAACACTCTATGTCTATCAAGCAGAAAAAATGATATACCGAGTGAACACACACCGAGTGAAACGTGTTACTAGATTCATTGAACCTGGACACATGTGTGGAAACATGTTACAAGATCGAAGAACATGTAACCGTTATCACATTGGAAATTGCACTTATAGATTTTGTATGATTTTGAGTTCATCTATCCAATGAAATATTTTGTATGGTTATTCATTCAATAAATCATGTTTGTAAGATCAAAGCATGAACCAGATCACTGACATAAGAGATCTATTTATACAACATGTATTAAGGATCAGATATGAGATATATGAAGCAAGACATGTGTAATAGACAAGGAAGCATTGAGAATTGTGACTGTCAGAGACACAGAGGTCACCGAGAGGGATTTTAGAGAATAGTCAAGGAATAGAGTAAACAGAAGGGTTTATTGAGTTAATCTATGGATTACCGAGGTATGCTATAAGCAAGGTAATCTCATTTTGAGCACATAGAATCTGCTATAACATTCCAGATGTAAAGTTGCAGATATTTTGTAAAGATTTTTATTGTAATATTTTGAGTTGTAAGAGAAACCTCTAACAGGGTAAAAGACTCTAACTAAGTCTATAAATTGTAAAGCCTTTAACCAGGTGCAACATTTAGAATAAGTGTTGTAAAATCTTTTAGCAAGGTAGATCTAACAGATCTTGATACTCCTAATAGGGTAAGCTATCATAAATAGCTAAACATGTAGCTCTAACTGAGCAACCTTTATTATTGCAGTAGTGAAGTTGTGGGTGTCATACCCACTGCAGTTTTTTTCTCTAACCAAGAGTTTCTGCGTAACCACAATATATGTGTTATGGAGTGAATCATGTATGATTGTTATTTATTTGTGTTAACATTATATTATGTTACAACAATATTCAGTTTATGCTTAACAATAAAGTTATTGTTGAAGAAGGGTTTTGAAGTATTGATTCACCCCTCCCCTCTAAGTACATTAGCTTTCCATATTGGGCCTAACAATTGGTATCAGAGCTTGAATCTTGGAAAAGGGTTTAACTGCCTAAAGAGAAAGATCTTATCAATGGAAGGCTACAAACAATCTAGGAGAATTATGAATCTTCAAAATGAATTGGATCATGCTAATCAAGTGATTGCTGATATGCAGAAGCAAATGCAAAAATCTCTGAAAGTTAGAAGAAGATTATATGATGATTTACAGGACTCTCAAGAGCTGGTGGAACAAATTGAGACATCATCTAAGAACAATATATCTGAAGAGACTGAAGAAATGATTGGAGTATTGAAAGAAAAGAACAAAGCACTGACTAATTAGCTAAAAGCAATGAAAAGAGAGCATGAACATTTCAGCACACAGATGATTGGAAATCTTGATACATTGAGGACAACCGAGGATAAATTAAGAGATCTAGAAAGAGAGAAATAACAACTAGAAGCATTAGTATTTGAAAAGAATGATGAAAACATAAGGTTGATTGGGATTCAACAAAATCTATCAGATCAATTGGGTTATGCACATCATGAAGCAAATCTGAAAGATGATGAGAATCAAGCATTGAAACTTGAAGTATCAAGGTTGATCGATGAACTTGAAATAGAGAAGAAATCCAAAGAAATACTGAAGAAGAGTTATGAAGCATCAAAGATGTTGGATGAGCAACTGAATACAAGAAGACCCAACAAAGATGCAGGACTCGGTTACAAAGGAAAAGACTCTACCGAGAAGGGAATCCACACTACTGAGAAAGGAGAATCATCAAAGCAAGCTGGAATCAAGAAGAACATCAAAGGAAAGAAGCCTATTTGCAACTACTATGGAAAACAAGGACATGCTGCTAACATGTGCCAAATCAAAAAAGGTAAGCAACCGAATGTCACTAAGTCCAATGGTTATTGTTACAATTGCAATAAATATGGTCACACATCTAACCAATGTAGGACAAAGTCTGCTAGCAATTATAAGAAGGCAAAATTCAAAGGGTTTTGTAAAAACTGCAATAGATATGGACACAGTACCGAGAAGTGTTGGTTTAAGCAGAATAACTATATGTGGTCTGCACACCGAGAAAATACTGGAAGCTACCGAACTCACAAAGATCTTAACCAACAATATGTTGCAGTACCATGGGATTACAATACAAGGATATGGTGTGAATGTTGTGGAAGATATGGACATATAAGTGCCAACTGCTTTATAAGATTTGGATTGAAAAACCAAAGATCATGGAGAAATCTTGGTATGGCATGTTTTCATTGTCACAAAGTTGGACACTTGGCTGGAGATTACAGAGATCAACCTAGAGGAGATATTGAAGAAATAAGAGGCAAACTCCAAATGATTTGGAAAAAGAAGGAAATTGTGTCAAATGAAGAAAGCACCTTACCTACCGAGTTGGGTGCATCTATTCCAAATTAATCGGTAAAGGTATGAAGGGACTGCATTCTCTCAAGGTTAAATCTTAATAGTTCCTATTTTATTATGTACTTAATTCAAAATCTGCATAGCTAAGATGTATTAGTAAGTTTGAAATTCTATCAGTGTTTTGGAGCACTATACAGGAAGCCTATCAAATCGATAAATATAGGAAGCCTGTCTAGTCGGTAAATACAGTAAGTTTGGCTACTCGGTAAAAGCACAAAAAGGAAAGTAAATCGGTTTAGTGGAACTGAGTGCATTTAATTCTTTCTGACCTAACCTGCACGGAGCCCGATAAGGTAAAATATGTACTTAAAGCTTTTACATGGTCATTTTACACTTACCAAGTTTTCAAAAAGCAGAGCAAAGCAATTTAAGGTGATCAAACCTCCTTCGAAGCAAAATTCAAGGTATTTACATCAATCACAACGCATGGAAAGCGTCTGCCGTTTGAAAGTTTTCAAACCCTAAGGATCTTTTGTTAGTATTTATCCAAAATTTGCAATGGCACCTAAGATCCAGAAGCCTGTTGTTGTTGAGAACACTGAAAAACCCTCACTGAAATACTCTTTAACTCCCAAAGTAGCATCTGAACCGGATGATAAAAATGCATTTTCACTCATTCCAGATAGGGTTTTACTAGTTGAGGATGTTAGATTCTTCACCAAATGTCATGTTGAGGAACTAGGTCATGTTGAAATCAAAGACACATATGATGAATTGTGTACTGATAGGAAATTGGATAGCAAGTATGAACACATTAAAATCAAGGGATTGACCAAAGCCCTAACCTATCCCCGTGTCTTCAAACCCAAATGGGTCAAGTTTGTTCTGAGCAGTGTTCATGATGATTTCATGTGGTTAGAGGAACAACCATTCAAAATCACCAAGGAAATCTTTCATTTGATTACCGGTTACCCTATTTTTGATCATGCCCGAGCTCAGAAAATGATATCACAAAAGGAATTGATCACTTTAACCAGAGTTGAATCCGATTGCTGAGGATTGAAACTGAACAATGTGATAGATGTAGAGCTGAAGTTTGCCATTAGAGTAATAGGTTATTATTTCTTTCAATCGGCAAGGGAAAATAGTGTACCCTGTGCAACAGTCGATTTAGCATATAAAATTGTCAAGAAGGGAATGAAAATTGATCTTTGTGAAATGTTGTTGAAAAACCTGTTTGAGAATCTAAACACCATAAGGAAGCCGAAGAAGAACAACTCGACTAATACACTGAAGTTTGGATCACTTTTGGTATGCATGTTTTTCAATTTTGAGAAATTCTTTCCATCAGTTGGTAAAGTAGTTTGGGAGCTACACCGACCAATCACCCATCAAATCAATGACTTCATCAAATGACTACGTGATAACTTTAATGATATTATGGATGATTATTTCAGCAAGTTTCAATAAAAGATGCATAACAGGTATAGAATTCCACCCCAGCTAGTGGAGAAATACAAGGATGACATATGCTTTGAAGTGGACACCGACTACTGCCATGTTAATGCTATGGAACTGAGAACTCAATCTTTGCCACCTATGGGTTATGAGATTGATTTTGAAATCACACAACAGTAGATATATGCTTTTCTTACATTACCAAGGCATGCTACCAAGTTGAGATACGATACATATGAAGAAGTTAAAGAGAAAGTTAAGATGAGCATTGCCATACCAAAGGCTACAAGGAAAGCAACAAAAATGATCAAGGAATTATCAGAGAAATTTGGAGAAGGTTCTTCCTCCACACCTACCAAGGGCACTCTAGTCATCACTGAGGAGGAATCTGAAACCCAAGAGGCAGCTATTACATTAAGCACCGAGTTGCCTAAAGGGAAAATTTTGAAAAGGAAGAAACAGGATACATCAAAGGTATCACCGACCTCTTCAGTAAAGTGCCCAAACACTAGATCATCTACAGTGTCACCGAGCAAGAAGCAAAAAATGTTTCTATTCCAAAGGTAACAAAAACCTATAAGAAATCTACTTGGAGACTCATTTTGAATAAAGAGTCTAGTGACATCGAATCTGAAGATGCAGGTAAATTTCAAATTGTTAAGAGTACAATGGAAAATGTACATAGTGTTGAATTTTTTTGTGCAAATTTGAAGCAATATGGTGGATTTGGATCATTTAGATTTGTCAAATATGACTCCAGATCTGATACAGAAAAGAGACAAATAGAAGAAGCTGTAATCTGTACTCTTTTGAAATTCCGATTGGTCCCATTGGAAGTTACTAATTCTCTTCCAAAAGAATTGTATTCGCATATTGATAACAGGTGGAAATATGCCATGGAATCAAAAAAATAGATAAGAGAAAGGAGTCTGGTGCATCTCTGTCCAGACATGTTGGTAGATGAGATAAGTGATACTCTTAAAAACTACCATACTAACTTCCTAGTCAAGCAGAGAGCCCTAAAATTGATGAATGGCCTCTATATTGATGTAGAGAAGGAAACAAAAGAACAATGGCAAGAAATCCTTCGAATCAAGAAAATTGATGAGCAAGGAGAAGTTGAAATAGTGGATATCACCGAGCAAGACCCTACTGACACTATACAAATTGATGAGGATATCATGGACACCAAGGCACAAGAACAGGAAATGATAGAAGGGAATGCATATGCCAAACTGGTATCCAGTGAGTCAGTTTTGGAACAAGTTCAGCCCTATCCTCCGGTCACTCAGCCTGCTTCAACCGAGGCCCCTCAAGATACTGAACAAGGTATAGAGGATCACAAGTCTACAGAAGGAGAAGCTACTCTTCAGGCCACCGGGGAACAGACTTCTCAAGCTCCTTCTAACACTGAAAAATGTTACAACTGAGACCCCGAGCAATGATTCACTGAATGCTACATCAGAGGTTCAAGAAATTGACAAAAGTGTTGTCTCCACCGAGCAACCTACCGAAGGTCAACAAGCCTCCCAAGCCATTGTATTAGTTCAACCGGTGAAATCTAAAGAAAAGAAAATGAAAAAGCATAGTTTCAAGTTAGATTTGTCGAAACCAATAGTGTTGCCAAATGTAGACATATCCAAATTAAAAGGGCAAGCACTCATTGAATTCAGTGAACTATGCAAAGCCAAAGCAGAACAAGAGAAACAAATGGCTATACAAAAGAAAAACAAAGTACTTTAGATGATGAAAGCACTATTAACAGATATGCTACTTGCAACAATATTGTCAAAAGATGCAGCCATCCATATTCAACTGGATGAACTCCTCAATCAGATAGATACATCCGGAGTAGATGCATCTAAATATTTGAGCAAATTGAAGGACAAAGAGCTCACTGCAAAAATGCTTGAAGAGGTACAAAAAGCCATTGCTGTTGGCAAAGTAAAACTTGTCAAATTTATTGCTGAGTTGTCCCCTCAACTCAAGCACATTCTTTATTTATTTCAGAAACTCTATACATTCTCTTTATTCATTAAAGATATCAAAAATAAAACAGAAGTGATTGAGAAAGAGATCACCGATCTCTCAAATAAGTTGACCACTGAGCCAAATTCTATTCAACATTTTTATACAAAGTTACAAAAGCTCATGGCTCAACAATTGGAACTCAGGAATGAAGAGCACAAAATAAGGATGGACATTATGACTCTTCAAACCTTATTCATTCCACACTTGTCCTCTGTCCAAGAATAGATCAACCGAGCTACCTATTTATCTACTACACAAGAGGGAAGCACATTAGATGGTTTAATTTCACTGTTAGCTGACATTGAAGCTCATAATTCTTTAATGGACAGTGTCAAGGATGCCCTCTCTGCCGCTCTCACTGATGCAAGGACAAAGTATAAATCCATTTTTGACCAGTTGCCTCCACCGAATGGTAACTAAGTTTGATGTTTGTCAAAAAGGGGGAGTATAGTATCAAAGTATCAAGGGGGGAGTGTAGTATAGAGGGGGAGTATATTGAGAAGAGTATCCAAATGCACAGTTGAGTTTGATAGGGGAGCAGTAACCACCGAGCTGTAATCAAAGAGCAAAGAACAAGTGCAGTACATAGAACATTGATCACTGAGCATGCAAAATCAGAGTTATGTACAGTATATTGATAAGGGGAGTATATCTGAATATACTATTTCATTGACAAATGTATATACTGTCAGTTTAGTCAAATTTTGTAAGTATATAGATTTTTGAGTTATGACTTTGAAAGTAGTTTTGTCAAACATCTCAACTAATGTCAAAAGGGGAGATTGTTACTACTTACTAAGTTGTCATTAGTTTTATGTCCAAAGTCATTCTATATACTCTAGTCGGTTACTACTACCGAAATATTCAGTCGGTAAGCACAGAGTAGTTGGTTATAGAAGGAAGTAGTCTTAGAGCTTAGTATACACTGAGCTATCTACCGAGTAACACTCTATGTCTATTGAGCAGCAAAAATGATATATCGAGTGAACATACACCGAGCTATCTACCGAGTAACACTCTATGTCTATCGAGTAGCAAAAATGATATATCGAGTGAACATACACCGAGTGAAACGTGTTACCAGATTCATTGAACCTGGACACATGTGTGGAAACGTGTTACAAGATCGAGGAACATGTAACCATTATCACATTGGAAATTGCACTTATAGATTTTGTATGATTTTGAGGTCATTTATCCAATGAAATATTTTGTATGGTTATTCATTCGATAAATCATGTTTGTAAGACCAAAGCATGAATGAGATCACCGACATAAGAGATCTATTTATACAACATGTATTAAGGATCAGATATGAGATATATGAAGCAAGACATGTGTAATAGACACAGAAGCACTGAGAATTGTGTCTGTCAAAGACACAAAGGTCACTGAGAGGGATTTCAAAGAACAGTCAAGGAACAGAGTAAACAAAAGGGTTTACTGAGTTAATCTATGGATTACCAAGGTATGCTATAAGCAAGGTAATCTCATTTTGAGCACATAGAATCTGCTATAACATTCCAGATGTAAAGTTGCAGATATTTTGTAAAGATTTTGATTGTAATATTTTGAGTTGTAAGAGAAACCTCTAATAGGGTAAAAGACTCTAACTAAGTCTATAAATTGTAAAGCCTTTAACCAGGTGCATCATTTAGAATAAGTGTTGTAAAATCCTTTAGCAAGGTAGATCTAACAGATCTTGATACTCCTAATAGGGTAAACTATCAGAAATAGCTAAACATGTAGCTCTAACTGAGCAACCTTTATTATTGCAGTAGTGATGTTGTGGGTGTCATCCCCACCGCAGTTTTTCTCTCTAACCAAGAGTTTCTGATAACCAAAATATGTGTTATGGAGTGAATCATGTATGATTCTTATTTATTTGTTTTAGCATTATATTATGTTACAACAATATTCAGTTTATGCTTAACAGTAAAGTTATTGTTGAAGAAGGGTTTTGAAGTACTGATTCACCCCTCCCCTCTCAGTACATTAGATTTCCATATTGGGCCTAACAGATGATCCAACAAAGGTGGATGCTGACACAGGGGCCACGTGGAGGTGAAGTGGCATGCATGCACATGTCATCTTGTTGAGTTGGTAAAGTGTCAGGCTATGAGTAGAAGGTGATAGGTCAACATTTATGTTGACTGTGTGATTCACGGGATGTGCAACAAAGGTTTGTGGCTCGAGGTCAGATGGACAATAGAGATACAACATAGACTATTTGACTAGAACGAGGCAAGTGAAGGGTATCGTTAAACCATTCTTGGTGATCGACCAAGAAATCCGCTACCAGGTTAAAAGAAGATTACTAAATATAGAAGGCATGATCTGGAAGGCATGACAATGGCGGGTTTGATTGGTGTGTTGCAGTTCATCAATCAAGGGGATCAAATTTGATGAGATCTGATTGGATTTGGTTTTCCTCAAGGTCAATGGGGAAACCCCAACCGCATGAAATTTGAATTGGTTTTTGGTGGAAAACTAGTTTATAAATATGCAAGCCAAAATCGATGAAGGTTGCTGATGGATGAGAGAGTATTGCTATTGAAGAAGTGAAATTAGTCAAGTTCTCACCAAGAAGGAGAATAAGAGATTGAGTGTATGAAGGAATAGGGTTGAAGAGTTCAACTGACATCAGAGAGAGAATTGACAGTCAACCATTGAGTCTGATAGAGGAGTAAATTAGTGGTGACCATATCGGCAGAGAAGAGTTTCAAAAGATTGTAGAGAAGATAGGAATATAACCGACATAGTGTAGTATCGGCGGAGAGCATTAGTATAGCTGAGAGAAGAGAGAACCGACAGAGAGTAGAACTAACAGAGAAGAACCGACAAAGAAGGAGAAGAGGCTGAACCGACAAGGGTGAAACAAAGAGCAAGGAGCAGTAGAGTGTGGGTTGCAGTAGGAGATAAGGTTGCTGCAGAGAAAAGGTGAATAGAGAACCATCAAATATTTGTAGAGAGGAGAAATGGAGGAGAGACATACTTGAGTGTTACAAAGTTCTTTTGTAACAAGAAGATAACTTTGGTATCAAAATATTATTTTGTAATCATAGAGTTGGAGCTTGATGTAGCGGTTGTAGCTCCTTGGGTTGGTGCCCTAAATCAGGGGTTGGTGTTCCTTGGGTTGCTGCCCTAAACCAGGGGTTGGTGATCCTTGGGTTTATGCCCTAAATTAGGGGTTGGTGTGATAACTCAATGATGAATGGATAGTACCAAACTAGTACTGAGAGGGGGGGGTGAATCAATATAGGCAAAAACCCTTATTTAAAACCGGTTTTTCAACATACACTTTGCTTTGGCAAGTAAATGGTAACACCAGTCTTAATTAGAGTACAACTGGCAAAACTCAGAATAACTGAGACAAGCATAAACAGGTTGACACTTATCCTTTCATACAATCTAATACTTCATTTCCATTTCACCCTAGTGCATGAATAGGTAATCTATCATAAAAAAAACATAATAACAGCTAGTTCAACATGTTTTACCGTCAGACATAAGACACTGAACCATCACATGAAAACATCACACATGACACATAGATTTTTCACGTGGAAACTCAACTAGGAAAAACCACGATGGGGATGAATACCCACAAGCTATTTTTGAACTCTTTAGAAGTCCACTCTGTTAGGAGCCTTGTCCGATTAAAGACTGATACAATAGGTTCTGTTAGGAACCAATCCTGTTAGGGATCACTCGGTTAAGGGATGGCTAGAATACCCGGTTAAAGGTTACCTTGTTAGAGGTTTTCAAGAACTCATTGGTTTTGAGTCACCCTATTAAAGGATTTATAGTAAGATGGTTAAAGCTACCCTATTAAGGGATTTCTCAACTGTTGAAGTGGTTAGAGATCAACAGGTAATAGAATGATCTAGTAACAACACTCAATGCCAATGCAGATCTGCTTTAGCTCCTCTTCACCTTCTGCACTTACACTTTGCAGGTATCACTTCTCTCCTCTGGTCTGGCAAGAATCACGTATCTCTTCTCTTGGATACTCACACACAAATTTTGCGAGCAACCTTAGGAAGAAACACAACATCGACCTTATAGGAAATAGATAGGTTGGTAGCATAAACCCTAAACCCTAAACCTATTGGGTTAAGAAATTCAAATGGTTCAATCCTAACCGTTGAGCACATTGCATTAAATGCAACGGTCTTGAACCGATCTCAAGACATTCTCCATCGTTCATTTTCCACCATTTTCATGGTGGCTGATAACCCATCACACGTTTCACCATTTACAGACTTTGCACATTCCTGAGGTAGATAGGAACAATCTACTTCATGCAAGATCCTTCACGCGTACAAGGTTGACGTGGCAACATAATCTGTTCTTCGTTACAATGCTAACTCATCACAAAAAGTCATCGGTTGAGTCACACAGGCTTGAAGCACTTCAACCGGAAACCTTGAAGTTGAGACTACCAATCGGTAGTCATACAAAGCTTCCATGTGCCGGTTCCCATATAGAGAGTTTTTTAGTGGTGAATCTTCACCAATTGGTGAATTCCACGCGAATAGTGAGGGGCACAATCGTGGTCAAATTGCCAATAATTTTGAAGAACAATGCAAATATTTGTAATTTGGTTTCGCCATTGACCATACACCATCGACGTGCATGCCCGTAATATTCGCTTGGAATCACTCGGACGTGGGTATTAGATCACCTCCGCTATTCACCAGCAATAGTAAAACAAACACGTACCCAAGACCTAATTTGCCAATGGTAAATTAAATGTTCATTGCACGCGTCGGCCAAATTCACCAATATCAATTAAAACATTATAAGCATTCGAGGACCCATTTTGCCCTGCTTAAATTAAATGTTCATTGCACGCCCACACAATTCGCCAAAAATGCAATTAAATTAAATGTTTATTGGCAATTGCGACGCCCGGGCCCTGCGCAATTCACCAAAAATGCAATCATGGATTGCTATAAATACACTATTTCTTACACTCTTTCTTACAATTTGTTTGTGTTTGATTAGTAAATTTGGAGCTCTCGGAGTCTCGAGTCTTGATTCGCATTCCACAAATTGAGTTGGAAAGTCGAAGTTCATTGTAGGGTGGAGGGCCAGAGTTACAATCCTGCAACACAGGCCTAGGCATTAATTCCTAATTCCCGATTCAGAGAATTGAGAAGGCATAAAGGTGAGTAATCATTTCTTCATACTTGATAGTATTAGTTTTAACTTTTAATTCGTAGTGAGATGTCAAGACTCAAGATGTCACATTCAGACATGGGTGAGACTCCTCAAGGTGGTGAAGGGATTGAGATGTCACACAAGGGTGAGACTGAGACTCCTCAGGGTGGTGAAGGGATTGGGATGTTAGACAAGGGCAAGACTCCTTAGGGTGGTGAAACTGAAGGGATTGAGAGGCCATCAAAACTCCCAAAACCTAAACTTAAAGATACTACCATAAAGTCTTTCTTTGGAATTGGCAAAGTTTCTGGTCCATCAACTTCTGCAGTTGCAGAAGTCATTCACAGTAGCTCACCACCACCACAAGGTGGGATTGTCATTGAGTTAAATGCATCAAATGAGAATGAAAATACCAACATGGTAGAAGATGTTGTAAGGGATACACACGATGAGATAATTCACTCGAATGCAAATGCTAGTACTGAAGATGATGTTGGTAGGAAGAAAAGAAAAAGGAAAGTAAAACTGAGGCGAGAGTGGGAGATGACAAGGAGTTTTAAGATTGATTGGGTAGCAAAGTACCCATTCATTTAACCGGTCCCAAACAATGATGAACAACCAATAGAATGCAGGTGTAAGATTTGTAGCTGGAAAACAAAAAGAGAGAAGAAGATGCAGCTAAAGCTTGACACCATAGAAAAGCATATTGGTAAGGTTTATGAAAAATAGATCATAGATGGAAAGGAAACACGAGTAGTAAGATGGAAATCAAAGGAATAATTTCTTCATGTTAAGTATGCTACGGAATATGAAGAGCATAACCACAAAATGACACTGATTGGTAATAGTGGATTTGGAAATACAATCAAGGCTAGGCTTGAACATGCAGCGAAAGATACAAACCTGGCAAAGACTGTTCAAATGAGTGTTGTTTTTCATATTATGTCGAGAGGGTGTCCTATGAAAGATTTCCCAGAATTTAGTAATTTATTATCTTTTTTGAATGTTCCTCACTATCCTATGTCATATTGGTCAATAAACGCTGGATGGGAAATGGTAAACTGTCTCACTGAGGTGGAAAAGCAAAATTTACAAGAGAGTGTAAAAGAGTCAAATTTCATTTCATTATCCATAGATGAAGTTACTGTGGTAGATAACACTGCTTGGGTTTGTATGCATGTGTATACTATAAAAGAACATGTCCGCCGAGCTCATCTACTCTGTGTTCGTAAAATGAGGGGCAATTCAACAGCAGAAAATTTATATTTGGAAGTTAAGAAAGCTTTGAATGAAATTGCTGGTATGGATGACTTGACAATTGCCAAGAAGTTGGTGTGTGTTGGAGCTGATGGAGCTGTAGTAATGCAAGGTCAAAGGACTGGTCTTTGCGCAAGATTACAAACTAGTATTGCACCATACATGGTTGGCATTCATTGCATGGCCCATTGAATGAATTTAGCATATAGAATTGTAAGCAATTTCCCTACAGTGTCAAAATTTGAAGATCTGGTCCACGAGATCCACTCATACTTCTGCCGAAGTCCTAAACATTTTATAGAATTTCAGATTTTTGCTGAGGGAGTAATAGGAGGAAACAAGCTTCTCAGGGATGTTGAGACTAGATGGATCTCCTTGTATGGACCAGTGAAACGAGTTCTAACAGAATATCAATCCTTGATCGGTCTAATGTATGAGCAACGCCTCACAGTAGACAAAGCTCCTGATCTCTTACATAAGTTAAGTGATATAGAGACTTTGTTAACTTTAGCTAGTCTTCTCCCCATGCTGGATTCAATGAACAAACTTGTTAAGAATGCCCAAGACAAAACTATGTATATCAATGAGTATAGCACTCTACGTAAAATGACATGCTTGAGCCTGGATGGTCTATATTAAGATCTAACAGGGAAAAGCCCAAATTTGTTTAGGTGGCAGATAATTACAGATTTGAATCATGCTGAACATTTTTTACATTTCAATACCAAAAATGAGCTATGTGTCTTTGTAAAAGGATTTCAGATACCAATGCACCAATCTAAGACGGGCAAGCGAGGCAGAGCACTACCAGTTAAAAAGGAAGATTTTGACAGGATTGTTAAATCTGTTAGTGATAATTTGAAGTCTTGCATATGAACTTTCAACTGAGATTCATGAAAGATTCCCTCGAGAAGAAATACTTGAAGCCATGGGTTGTGTGTATCCTCAATTTTGGCATTCAATTGGAGATAATCCAAATGACGCAAAGATGTATCATAAAAAACTAGAGGAATTGATATTGACATTTTCAAAAGATGCATATTGCAATGGACAGCTAATAGAAGGACTTTTAAATTTAGATCATCTTAGAAAACAATGTAAACAGTTTGCATTGGTTATGAAATAGCAGTTGGTTAACTTGGAGAATCCATTTGAACTTGGATTAATCACAAGGCTTTGGAAAAGGATAGATCAAAGTGAAGCATTGCGTATTGCAATACCCGAATATTTGAAACTTGCTAATTTATGTCAAACAATGATATTAGGGTCGGTGGAAGATGAGAGAGTTTTCAGTGCATTAGGGCTTTTGAAATCAAAGATCAAAAATAAATTAGACAAGAATTTGGAAACTTGCTTGAGGTTGTTTGTAACCCAGTATAATGTTAGAGATTTTCCATATGATAGGGCACTGACAATCTGGAATTCCATGCGTGAAAGACGAGGGGTGTGCAACACTTTAAAAGCTGGTGGTGTTACTGCTAGTGCTAGTACTGAGACAAATGAATATGATGGATCGCAGACTCAAAGTCAACATGAAGACGAAGACATTTTTGAATACCCAACTCAGAATGAAGATGAACCTGTTAGTACTAGTTAGTTTCTAGATCTTGAGTCCATTTGGGATATAGAAGCCTCAAACAGTCAGACTGAGTGACTGAAGTGAATTAGCAGTCAATTTATAGGTATTTATAATTATACTACAGTTCTTGAGTCATATTACAATTTCAATTTGCAAAATTGCAATACTATAGTTGTCATTGATGATTTTTGATATTGTATTCCTTGAATTTGTCAATCAGAAGTAGAACGGATACTTATTTCATATTTTAAATTGTGAATTTGAATTATTACTAAACAATTGAATTATTGGTAAATTGGTATTTGGTTCCACATTATGTTGAACATGAAATGCAACAATTTGTGTCACAAGATCCATAAAATTATTCATATTGCATAACTGTTACTGCTAGAACCTTTCTATTGTTCTACATTAAATGCTTAAAATGATGTTCATGGCGATTAGGGTTTTGTGTTTTTTTTTTTGTCTTAGTTGGCTAGTAAACCGAAGTTGTCGTGTGTTGAAAATCTGAGTTGTCCTCTATTTATTTGTCCATGTCATCGTCAAGTGTGGTCAAACGGTTGGTCAGACATGTTTAATGTTTCATCTCTAACTCGCAAATAAATTTCATGTTTAGCAATTTAAGTGGCGAGCTAGTGAGTGTTGGACCTATTGGTTTGGGTTTAAATCATGAGGTCTCTTGTTTTTTGAGTGTTATCATTTTATGTTAGCGAGGTGGAGATTGTTAATGAAATCGCTTTGGTTGTGAGGTTGCGACTAGGTGTGATTTTATGTTGTTACATGGTTGCAAGGTGTTCGTGGTTAAGTCATTTTAATTTGTGATAATGCGATGTAGTTGGTATCGCAGCTTAGTTGGTTTCATCGTTTGCTAGTAGGTTTTGAAGTTGTTTAGCATTTTAAGTTGCGATCTGGCGACATGTAAGTTTTGGTCTATTTTTGTGGTCATCGCATGCTCGCGGGTTTGTAAGTCTTAAGTCAAAAAGTGTTGCGAGCATGTGATGGCGGTTAAGTGCCTTGTTGTCACGAGATCGCAAGGGTTTAAGTCAAGTTAAGTTTCGAGTTGCGAGCTTGCGATGAAATTAAGTTATTTTGTTAGATTTGTAGTGGTCGCTAGCTCACAGGTAAAGAAAGAATATTACAAATGTTGTTGCGAGGTTACGACTGAAGGGCTTGATGAAGATCAATGACTGTCACTCACTCGCAAGATTCTTTGAGGATTCATAAAAGGGGTTGTGAGCTTGCGATTAAGAGGATTTGGTAGCATTGTTGCTAACTCGCCTATTCCTTTCCTAATTGTTATAACCGGTTGAGAGTGTGCGATTAAAGATGCGGATTGACATGTGGACTTGTTTGTTGAGTTCTGTAAAAGTTTTGAATGGTAATCGCAATCAAATGCCACAATAGCTAGTTCATGCAAGTGTGGCAATTAATGAGACTTGAGAGAAGTGACGGCACCCAAATACCATAAATTGCATGATCTAGCCGAGATTTTGACATTTGTACAATTGCATTAATGCATTCTATCAGTTTAATTGAATTAATGCCACACTAGCTAGTTCATGCAAGTGTGGCAGTTAATGAGACTCAAGAGAAGTGACGGCGCCCAAATACCATTTTATGTTGCGAGGTTGTGATTGGGTGTGATTTTATGTTATCGCAAGGTCATAAGGTGTTCACTGTCATGCCCAAACTTTTGGGCACAAACGGGATAATTTTTTTTTTTTTAAATACTCTACTAAGTACAATTAACTTAAATAAAATAATGCAACTTAGTTTGGTCTTAACTATATTTTGAGTGTATCAAACAATTAAATTAATTAAGCAATAATTAATACAAGTTATAAGCGAGCTAAATATTTTCCCAAAGAAAGTTATCTCTAATCTCCATTAATAAATAATCAAACTCTCAAACCTAACAATTAATCTCTAATTTAAATGCTCGCTATTTATCTTATAGTTCTTAACTACCTAGGATCTAAATTTAATTGTCCTAGTTATTAAGTTTAACAACCTTATTAAATAAAATCCCCATAAATTAAAATACTTTATAAATTTGAAATTTAAATGGGCCACCTGACCCTACAATTATCGTTGTGTTATTATTATTATTATTTTTAAGGGTCTATTCTACCCAAGAATTTAAAACCTTCCTCTTACAAATGCTCCTACATTTATTTACTAATTTAAAAGAGCATTAGTTAATTTTACAACCAACTAATTGAATTTCAACAACTATAGCAAATTTAAATTACATATATATATATATATATATATATATATATATATATATATATATAAGTATTCTAGAAAGAGGGGGGAATAGCTCTTATTTTATTTTATTATTTCACCCCTTTTGTTATCACTCCCACACACACACATCTTAGTTTAAAACCTAAATGTGTTTGCCCTAACCCGAAAATAGGGTTAGGGCATGTGTGTAAAAACATACTTTATCTCTTTTTTTTTGTGTGTGTGTGCTGTGTGTGTATCTCCTTTAATTTGTGTGTGTGTGTGTGCAGGTGAAGGAGTGGGCGCAATCTTGCTTCATATTCTCCCCACGGCGGCGCGCGCAGGGCCGAGCCGAGGTTGTTATCTTTTTCTTTGCTTTAACATGGCGGAGGAGGAAGGGAGAGCCAGGCGGCGGCCACTATGGCACCCCGCAGGGAGTGACTGCCGCTCACTAAAAGTGGCGGCTGCCGCCCATTGCAGACTGCCACAGTGGCGGTCACCGCCGCTGTGGGTCGTCGCAGTGGCGGGCTTCGCCCTGCTCACTGCGGCGGCCCACAGCGAGCGGTGTCCGCTCACTGCGGCGCCCGCTAGATTAAGGAAGGCGGCCGACGAGGTAGGGTTTCATGGCCCTTTCCCCCGGTCCGCAATATGTTCGAAATATATATATTTTTTTTTGTTAAAAAAAAATACAATGCAAAATGTTTATATATTTTGTTTATATATATATATATATATATATATATATATAAGAGAATACATATAGTTTTATTTTGGGATTGGCAGGTTTCACTAATAATGAATTATATATATATATATATATATTTTAATGACCTATTCAGCAAGTTTATCAGTGTCCTCCTTATTCTTTAGTATTATTAAATCTGTAATACATCACTTTTTTTTTTATAACCAGGTTTTCAGATTAGTATTTAAATGAAGAGAATACATATACAGCTATATATATATATATATACCCCTCATAACTCATTTAGGCAAGCTTATGAGATTATTGTTTTGTATAACTTCAGGATGCATGCAGGGATTTTACTAATGTTATTTGTAGCTTGAATGATGGGAAAGAGTAATTTTTTTTTAAAACATTGAAGAAGCATATATGTTGAGTATTCTGATTTTTTTTTGTTTAAAAACAACATTGTACAACTAACATTTACAATGCATTCTAACAACAACTTAATATGTATTCTTTTTTTTTTGATAACAAAACAAACTAAAACTAAATGCCAATTTTCTTTTTGAAAAGAAATAGATTTACTATAATAAGATTTATTTCTGCCTTAAATGAAAAAATAATGACTGGGTTTAATTAAATTTACAGCAGCATAAATAACATAAAGGAATAGGTAGTAACAACTAATTTATTTTTTTTAGATTACAAAAGAATGCATCTACTCTTTTTTTTTCTTGTAAAACATGAAGATTTAAATACAAGCTAATACTATTCTCCTTTTTTTTTGCAAAACTAACCAAGTAGGAAAATTATATATTCCTTTAGCAAAGATAGATACAAAGTAAATATGAATACAAATGGGTTTGAAAACCTAACAATATCTTTCTTTTCCTGGTAATATAAATAAAATAATCACACTTCTTTTCTTGGAAATAAATACAACATAGCTCACATCCCCTTTTTTTATACAAACTACAATATTGAATACAACACTTTTTTGCAACCCAAAACAACAACAAGCTCTTTATTCATTCTTTTCCCCATCAAAAGCAACCTACAATGAAACCCAACTTGACCATGGAGAGCTCACCTCACAGCCTAGGCTTACTAGAAGCCACCCCCGAGCTTGGAGAACCAAGCACTAGACGAGTTACAAACAAGCAAACTCCACAACAAATAAAGGAAAACACTCAACATACATCTTCCCATCCCAAGCTACACTTCACCACACTTTGTGATGTTCATTCCAAGGGTCGAAGTGGACCAAGTACCATTGGGGAGATTGCAAGCCAAAAGAAATTACAATTCAAGCCACCTCATGGCAATACAAAATACAACAAAAGATACCTCCTCATGCCTTATGTCCCCCAAAGGCTCAAGGCCATATTTTCTCCCCTTATGACCCCCAAATGCATACACAAGGCTATGCAGCAAGGGCCACAAAGGACACCCTTGAGATCACTCTCCATGAGGAGAGCCTCTCACCCAAGGCTATCATACTTCTTCCACCCCAAGACCATCCTACTCCCCCAAGAGTAGGAGGTCTTGGACACTCCCAAAACAAGAACACATAAACATAAACATAGAAATGAAAGCTACACATTCTTTTCTCCAACAACAATTTACATAAACACATCTTTTCCACAAGCATTTCTTTCCTTCAACAAAACAACATAACAAGCATAAACAACATAAATAAGAGAAAATAAAACCAACCTTATTCTGCCAATAGGTATGCTAGATTTAGTTGGGGATGAGCTACCCAAATCCACACAAACTTTCCTCCAATCTTTTTCCCAAAATCTATTCTACAATTAATTTTCAAAACAAAAGCATAATCTCCAACAATGGAGAGTGGGTGATGACTCACTAAGTCTCCAATTCTTGCCTAAGAAGGCCTCTCACACACTTCCCAACCCCTTGGGTGAGGTGAGAGTTCCCATTGGTTGCTCTTCCCAAACTCTTACACATTACTAAAACTGGAAAGGGAAAAGGTGAGAGAAGATGGGGAAGAGAGTTTGACATCAAAAGGGAAGGTTGTCTATCCTAGGAGGAACCTTTTAAGTTGAATTTTCGCTCACCTTGGAAAAACCACTTTTTGAGGTGACTAAACAGTCACATGGGAGAAGTCACATGTTTTAAAATACTCCTAACCCATAGGTATACCCTTTGGACCTTTGGAAAAGCCCTAAAACTGACCCTAGGAGTCCATTTAACCCCTTAGAAACCCAACTGAAATTTACCTACGGGTCAAACCTGAGTTGACCACTCCCAAGACTCCCTACCCAAGGCAAATTTGGGACCACACTCATGTTTTTGAATGGCTTTGGTAGAAACAAAACTCCCTCCAAGAGACAAGTCAAAATCAATGACACTAATCAGCACATGTGTCAAGTGACACAATAAAAATACAATATAAAAATCACACATGGAATTTGTCTCTTGTAGGATTACACATATACATAAAAATTAATTTTAACACTCAAGCATCATACACTTTACAAATAAAATACATTACAAATGGGGTGTTGTCTTTCCAAATAGACAAGCCCTGGCTTAACAAACGTACATTGGTCTAGGTTTGGTTCTCCATATAAATTCCATGGTCACATGGATAATTTTCTTGCGCATCTCAATTAACACATTAGTAATTCCAAATAATCACAATTATACATAATTAAATACATGGATTTCATTGCACATCAAACACTTATACATTTGACAACAATAATTCCATATCTCATTCATTCAAATTCGATTCCACATAAGCAATTAACATAATTCTCAAAATTGAACCATTCATAAAATAAGCATCATTTTTCTATCATCAAAATGAAGTCCTGCAATTCCAATTATGACATTCACCATTTCAAAATAATTCTGTTCTAGCAACATATATAGTTTCATAATCATCATGCATAAAATAAAGCATCAACATATGTCAATGTGATCCCAAATCATGGAATCATATAAGTTCTAAATCCATAAAGCATAAAATAAAGCATCCATAATAGTCTCAATATGCAAATAATTGAAAATGCCAAACTGAGTCGGGGTAGGGCCTCACATTCACGGTTAGGTCATTTTAATTTGTGATCATGGGATGCGCTTAAGTCGTTTGCTCGTAGGTTTTGAAGTTGTTTAGCACTTTAAGTTGCGATCTGGCAACAGGTAAGTTTTGGTCTGATTTTGTGGTCATCGCATGCTCGTGGGTTTGTAAGTCTTAAGTCAAAAAGTGTTGCAAGCATGCGACATCGGTTAAGTGTCTTGTTGTCGTGGGATTGAAAGGGTTTAAGTCAAGTTTTGTTTCTAGTTGCGAGCTTGTGATGAAATAATTTGTTTTGTTAGATCAATGGCTGTCACTCACTCGCGAGATTCTTTGAGGATTCGTAAAAGGGGTTGCGAGCTTGCGATTAAGAGGATTTGGCAGCATTGTCGCTAACTCGCTAACACGTGGACTTGTTTGCCGAGTTTTGTAAAAGTTTTGAATGCTAATCGCCAATCAAATATAAGGGCATGAATTCAAATTTTGCTTGAGTACTTTTATTTTTTTGATAACTTTTCTGTGATCAAAGTCTATGGGTGTCCTCAACCTCCCCATATTTTACCAAAATTTGTTCCAATTAAGATTGACCCTAGTTGAAAAAGAATACCTTGATAAACACGGGAAGGGTTCTTTTATTCCGAGGCTTTGGGTTGCATCTGATTTTACCATTGGTAGGAGTTGCTTTGATCAAGTAAACAATTTCCTTAAACAGTATAGGTTGGTTAATGCTGTGTCTAGATTCTGTGATCTGGAACAATTTATTAAAATTGCAATGCCAAAAATGACACCTTGGGCCACAATAAAGGACCATGAACCATTGGATGATGAAGATGTGGTTAGAAATTTGCTGAGAAAAGATGAAGTACAAGAAAGGAGAAGAAAATAGAAAAATTTGATGAGAGTTGAAGCAGAATTGAAGGCTACTAACCCTAGTTTCTCAGGTTTTTGCCCTGATAGCCTGTACCTGGAGAGGATTAACAAAATGCTGAGTTTATATGAAACTCTGATGGAACAAATGCCTCAAGTTCTAGATTCAGAAGTGGCTACTCAGCAGCAAGACCCCCAAGATGTACATTCTTCACATGGCAAGAGGCCACTTAGTGTGTCTGCTGATGATGTAGAGAGTGGGGATGAAGTTCAATCTACCCCAACTGCAAAGAAACAAAAAACTAGTAAGGTCAGTACAATTGTGAGGAGAGACCCTACTAGAGAAATTGTTATAGAACAAGGACAATACTTTCATCAAATAAGGACACATCTCAGAGAAGTAGGGCAAAATGAAGAACAGGGAGAAACAAACGAAGCCCTTGCTCAAGGCTTTGATGAGCGTGTGATGTTGTCAAATGAGTTCATGAAAGATGATGACTTTATTAAGTCAGATGAATTTAAAAGTTTTTTATCAAGATTGAAACAAAAATAATTAAGACAAAATCTGATCATAGAGGAAGCAAATGAAGAAAAGAAACAAGAGGTCATTGAGGCACTGCAGGAATATGATCCCGACAGGCAACAAATATTTGTGAAACAGGAAAGACAATTGATTAAGAGTACTGGTATGATTATGATGGATATCCAGTTTGTTGTTCACCAAAAGTGATAACCCAAGAACACCTGCAAATCTATCTATGAGATAGCCAATCTCAATCAATGAGACTCCTCAGGGCTTGGACAACATAACATAGGATCCTAATGATCCTCCTGCACTTCAAGTTCTACTAGACCTAGGAGGGGACACCCTTTTGATGCATTAAATACAACATTCACAAACATAAGACTGCATCAACAATAAGCAGACAAACCATTCCACAAGCTCACCAAATTAGGTAACACATACAAATGGGCTGGATCTTGTTTATGGTGAAAATGGATAACAATAAACAACAATATTGAAAGGCTAAAATGAATCCAACCACTAAACCCTAGCCTAACAACAACAAAGATCCACCATAACATATAAAGATAACCTAAGACAATGCAAAATAACTCAAAATCACAAAGATTATACCATCACATGTCCAATAGGGTTTTGATCTCCATTGATCTTGCTAGATATATTTGCTCTCAAATTTTTATATGCACAAGAGCTCAACAAAGAATGGAATGTGGTTGTAAGTGGAATTGTAGTGTAGCCAAGTACTCCAAAATCAGTCATTAGTCATTAGTCATTAGGCATTAGTCATTAGAGTTTGACAATGAAGAAAGCATCTCCTTAAATAGAAGACATAGTGAGAAATGGAGGGTTAAGATTGAGAGGTGTAAAAAGAGAGGTCGGCTAGGATTAGAGGGTAGGTAAAAGAAATACCAAAATAATGAAAGAGGTAGGTAGTGTATGAATTAAGAGATGAATGACATGTGTCATGTGTAGAAAAAGATAATGAATTAATTAAATAAATAAAGATTTATTTAATTAATGGAAGAAGTAGGACAATTAAATAAATAAAATATTTATTTAATTTAGGAAAGGGATAATTTAAATAAATAAATGTATTTATTTAAATGAGAAATAAGGCTAGAAGAGGATAAATGAATTAATTAAATAAATAAAAATTTATTTAATTAATAGAAGAATTAGGCTTAGATAATTAAATAAATAAAATATTTATTTAATTAGACATGACAATTTTGAGTGTCTACAGATCTTATACAAATAATAGGTGAAATAGAGCTTTGGAAGGATAAAACATTAACCCCTAAACATAAAGGGAAATAGATTTATCTTTTAAATTGTTTGATCTGAAAAACATCCCCAAACTTGCCAGACCAGTGCCTTATCCAAGGGCAACAGAGTCACACATCAAACTATAAATGAGAGCTTATACTGCAACTCCATCTTCATTATTAAATATTCATGCATTTAATGCCTTGCATAAATGCATTACTCAGCTCACTCACAGAAAATATCAAATCTAGAAACTATATTCCATTATTCATGATTTATTACAGAATTTAAATTCTTCCTTGAAGAATCCCTGCAAACAATCACAATTATGTCCTTGAGATAACAAATCTCAGCCTCCTTTAGGATCTGATTTGAATATAATGAAAATACAAATCTAGAGACAACTTCTGTGAGAATTTGTGCATGCCTTACATACACAAGAGCCTGCAACTAAGAACACCTATAGCAAAGAATTGAACTCCATTACTAAAAAGATAGCCTTGCTTTGTACAATCTTGAAGAATACTCAGAATTGGAAGCCATGAAAAAAATGGAGCCATTCTCCAAATTTTTGGAACACTTACAAAATGAAGAGAATTGGGAATAAGAAGGAGAGGGAACCAAATCAAATCTACAATTGAAAATTGCCAAATATCTCCTCTCTAACTGAATTTACTCCCATGGAAACTACTCCCAAAGTATCCCACATTTGTCAAAATTAACTACCTAACTGGATTTCTCATTCCGAGAGCTTTCCGGCGATATATAATACTTTATGTTTTGGCCAAAATTGAGACCCTGGGCGAATTAATTCCCCATTTGTGCACATCATTTAAAATTTTGAATTATTCAATATAGTCAGAACTATATCATTAACATGATTTTAATTTTAATTTTTTCTCCCTTTTTGGCCTGACGCCCTGCCACGTGGTGATGTCTGATTGGTCGATGGGGTCCACTGGGCGCCACCTGGGATGACACCTCGTCACTCCACCATGTGTCCGCTTGCTTATCGTCCACCTAGGTGCCACCTCTGCACCACGTTATTGCCATCTCATCGGGACCTGCCTACTGGACCGCTGACTAGACCTGCCACTTGTGCGCCACCTGGATTTCACCATTTCGCAGGATTTATCTGGCGTGCATCTTCAGCTTGCAAAATCATGCGCTTTGTTGATCTCCATCTAACATGCACGTTCTTTAACCTGCTACATTTTCACCATTTTCACCATTTCGCGTTTCTCTATTTTGTTGGGCTTAACCGGCGAGCAACTTTCCTTCGCGAAACCACGCGGACCGTCTGATCGGCTGGAACCTGCATGATCTTTACCTTTTTCGCAATTTCGCAGGGTGTAACTCGCGTGCATCTTCAGCCCGCGAAATCACATGCTTCATCGGATCATCTCGGACGTGCTCATCGGTTAAGCCGACCTTTCTCTACAAAACTCACCTGTTTGCCTTGGGAAGCGTTCCTGCACGGGGTCCACCTGATCGCCGCTCAGTCACCTCCTCCGTCACCTCGGGATCCATGCTCACGCGTGGGCCCACCTTGGGCGCCCATAGGCACCCTCCGTCAAAAGCCTTTATGGCTTAGACATTATAGATGGGTTTGTTTTTGCTTATAAATACCAAAAGGTACCACTTCCCAGCCAATGTGGGATAAAGTTATTTGCCTGTAACTGTGTTTTTGGAGATTTTACTAAGCACTTTCATGGTGATTTCTTGCATTTGATTAAAATCTTGAGATTCCTTCTTCATTACCATGTGCCGGGAGAGGTTCAAAGTTGACTAATGCCCTACAACATTCCAAAATGGATTTGTAGAAGCTTCATTACCCCTGAATCAAAACCATCCATCTGTTTTATTGGTACGGGTTTTAAAATTGCCTTGCAAGCATTACCATCATCATCAGCATAACTGTCTCCTGAAAGGAATCTCCTCAATCCTGCCACATCCTCTTTATCATCATATTCAATATGAGATGGTAAGACAATACCCAGATGATGCACATCAGAGCGGCTTTCTGGATAAACTGGCAAAGGATGACCATGATACAATCTCCCTGATCCATATTCAATTCCCTCTGACTGATAAAATATCTGGTTATCCCTCCTCCTCTGAGGATATTCAGGACTGCGATCAAAATTATCCCTATTGTACTTACAACATTCATTCCTTTTTTCAGTTTTGAACCTTCCTGGTGACCATGCTTTTCGCCAGAGTGATTAAGGAGCAAGTCGGTGGGAGAATCTCAACCAATACCTGATCGCCTAGGCCCATACTCCTTCTTTTCTGGCAGATAAAGTGCATGAAGATCCCTCCTATTTGAAACCTCAACCATGGAACGCGTGTTATAATTGGGCTTCCTTCTTGGTCCAATACTTTCACGTGGACTGCCTTGCTCACATTGGATTTGGGGCTTTCTGCTGCACATGCAACGTCTGCAATGCACTTGGCCAATTCCACTCTGCACTTTTTCAACAAACAAATACATGCCTTCATCGCATTAGTAACATAAGCAAGTGGATTAAACAAAAGAATCCATGATAGGAAGGTCACTGCCACTGTGGTTTGTGGGCTGGTATTACAATCTGCATCATCCTATAAATCTAACAACCATGCTTTTGCATGACAATTTCAACCCCCTTTTCACTTGCCACATGAGGGAGGGAGTTACTTTCATTTAACAGAGGGTTATAAACCCCATTCCACCATCGCAGTCCTTAGCATATTGCCTCTCACACCTTCTTTCAACTCCATGTCACGCAGAGGGGGGAGCTGGCTGGTATTTGTTGGAGGGATATGGGGGTTAAGCCCCCGCTGGAGAACATCATACACCACGCTGCATTTACAACAATGTTACACCTACCAAATACCATGTGAGAGGAGGGGAAGAGGACTTTGGACCAGCTAATTGTATTTGCTTTAATTTTCTCCATAGCTTGAAAACCCATTTAAGGTGTTTGTCCTCTAGAATAAGATCCACAACATTCCTTTTGCTTCTTAAAGAGGAAACCACCATAGTAGTTGCTTGACTAATTTTAGATTTTATTCAAATACTCTCCTCACTTTAGCACACTCAAATTTGATCCATGCTATAGGAGAGCACTTCATGCTTGCTGCAAATCACTTGCACTGCTCTATGCTTCTATAAGCTTTGGTTCCAAAACATTTCCCCATTTTCTTTCTAACCTCTACAATAGAGATTTTGCATACTTATATATAGTTGTCCTCGAGAGATTGCATGCCATTGCATTCCTAAAAACAACAAGTCTCACATCTTCCCACATTTCAGGAACACTACGTAATTCTTGAACCCACTACTCTAGAGTAAACTGTAATGAGAAGATTTGTGACAAATCCAATTGCTCACACTGAACAAAATCAAAACACTTGAAGAATGATATTAGCAATGTGAAGACCAAGGAATGGGAAGATGCATTGCCATGAAATATGAAGAGTTCGCCACAAAATTTAATACACTAGCATGAGCCAGGTCAGGCCCCAAAGTGGGTCCAACTAATTTTTTTTTTGTTTTCATACAATTGACCTCTGAAAGGCTTCATAGACCTCAAACATACCTTTGGAAATGATCGACATCATTTTCGGATCATCAGACTGAAATGTGCAACCTTCAGGCGATTACGCCAAATTTTCGCATTTAATCGCGAAGACGTAATTTTCAAACTTGTCAAAACACCTTTCTGGAGCTTGTCATCTGACAGGCGTGTACTCTAATATGCAAGCATGAAATATACCAAATGGTTTCTCAAGATGAGTCCTGAGCGAAGAGATATTAATCGGCGAAAATGACAAACTAGCTTTGTCGACACTGCGGACCTGATGAAGTCAATGTCCTGGCAACACATGACGCCTTTCTCAAAAATATCAAATGACCTCCGTAGGTCCTCAAATTCAGAACATAGGTACCTTAAAGTACATATTAAAACTTAGAAATCTCAGTTTGATCACAAGACTGACAGGATGTAAATGGTGCACTCACAAAAATGTCTACATTAATTGATATAACAATGGAAGTGCGGATAACTGAAAATGATAGCTAAATGAATCCTTTTGGAAATCGATCAAACGGATTGACAGAGGCTTGAAATTTGAAACGTAGCTCATAATTTATACTAAAATTAGCCTGGAACAAACATTATGGCATGACACTTACTGAGGCAACTTTTACACTTGTGCGAAACAGGGCTCCGACTAGCTTTTGAAACAGGGACTTGCCAAAACACACAAACTGCAAACGGATTTGGCTATGAAAACTGAGCAAATGGATTCGTCAAGACTTGAAATTTTGTAGACTGACTCATATTTATGCATAGAATTGAATCCATTTTGAATTTTTTCATGATGATTAACAGGGAAAAAGATGTAATTGCTCAAAGTCGGCTACTCAATGAAATCTGCATTTGTGCCTAAAATGCACTTTCAGATCACCCCTCGAAATGGGTACCTGGTAAAATTCTCCAAACTGAATTCTGAAAGTTGCACATCACTGAATAGGCCAAATGAAAGGTGTAGGACATGAATCCTGAGCCTTACCCTTCAAAAATCATCTGGCTCCATTTTGCCCTCTCTCTATCTAGGCCACTTAAATGAGATTAGGTGCCTTTCTGAACATGCAGAGCAAATTTTTTGAAATGGGCCTCTAAACTTGACTCAGTTTTAAATAGTCCCAACATAGTCTACTTTTATTATTGATCAGATTAGGAAGCAAGAGGACCCAATGTTCAAAATTGAATTTGAAATTGGAGATGTAATAAGAGGATCTGGATTTAATCCTAAGTCAAAGATACTTGCTGCTTGGTCTTTGGCCCCTTCCACTCAAAAGCCCCACCTTCTAAATATCCAAGTAGAAAAGAAAGCTAACATAATGATCTGGAACTTGCAAAACACAACTGACACAAAGATTGCCTCTTTTTTGACTCAAGTTTCTTCCATGAATTTATCAAAAACAGAGGATTTGTCAAGAAGATACACAAAAACATATACCCAATTGATTACATTGAATAAAAAATATGAAGAGACACTGATGAAGAAGGGCACTCTGGAGGAAGAGTTAGTGGAGTTGAAAGAAAAAATTGCAAATAAGCCCCCTCCAATACAGATTACAGAACAAGTACAAGAAATACCAGCTGATGTGACAACAAAAATGGAGGAATACATAGGGAAAATTGAAAAGCTTGAAAAGGAACAAAATGTCAAGGCTATCCCTGTTGTGTCAGGAATTCTGAAACATAGGATTAATGTATTGAAAGGAAAATTGATGGTAGTGCATGATTTGCACATTTCTTTGACAGAGGCAAGTAAAACATCCTCTGAGGCTGTCGCTTTTCTTGGACCTTTGTTCAATGTTTGTTCAGGAAGAAGCAGATTAATGGATAAGCTAGATACTGCAATGATGTATAGTGACGAGTTCCCTCCCAAGATCAGTGACACCAAAGACATGGTGGAGGTAATGAATACAACTTATGCATTTTTCACAGGGAAGGATGTGCTTATAAATGAAAATTTGCAAACATTTGGGGAAGGTTATAGTAAATTGGTGCCTTCAATTTATGGTAGTAATGAACATTTGAAATCAATTTCTGATTGGAATAGCAAATTTGATTTGATTCTGGAGCAAGAAGAAATAATCAAGCATGTAAATGAATAGGTTGATGCTGATTTCCTTAATGGTATGCTTGATTCACTGTTCAAGGTTGAGGTTGACCATGGAAAATTTATTGTTGAGTCCAGGGCAGTTACAGATGCTAGATGGACAGATTTAGTTGCAAAGTTGGAAGAGGTAAAGGCATTCAGTTGGCCAACAGACAAAAAGGTGGACAGGCGGCAAGCCATGCTAAAGCCAAAGAAGAAATCTCAGGTTAAGGTTGCTACCCAAGATTCCTCACATTAATCTTTTTCTTTTTGATCGGTAGATAGGGATGGCCATTGGCCACTTTTATTGATGTTGAACTTGAAAAATCTTATATAGTTATAAATTTATAATAGCTCAACTGTTCAAGAATTTGATAAGTGCATAGTTAAAAACTTGAATCGCATTGTGAATTTACTTTCTGATATCATTATGAATATAATATCAATATCATTTGCAGTTTGAGATCTTCACATAATTGTCTTTGTGTTGAATTTATGTTTTCACTGTGAATTGAATGGTCAAGGGTTTTTCAGTTTACATATGAATCTGGGTTGTGTATGTAATGGCATTATTCATAATTTCATTCCTATTTATCTGCAAATGAATCTTATTGAAGTTTATTATCACGTTGTCTTGAATTGTAAGTTTAAAGTGACTCTATGCCCTAGGATAAGGCACTGGTCTGTTGTCTTGATGTTTTACTAATTATGTTGTTGTGTAGGAGAAAAAGTGACACTAAGCAAACATGCCCTAATCTCACTTTCAATCACACATTTGTGGAATACGAAAGAGCCTAGAGGTATCACACAATTGGCTACTTCTTTTTGTGGAAGAGAGAGCCACGGGATACCTATTAGGATTTCTATTCCTTTGTTGTAATTGAAAGATGAAATGATGCAAGTTCAATCCCTAACCCCAAAGTGCAAGTATGAACTAATAACAAGATTACAGAATTGAACTTAAATGATGGAAAGATGTAAACACAAGGACAAGACAAGAATGCAAATGTGTACCCGGATTTAAAATCTGACTGAAAATGTTCGGGACGGGGGCACGGGTGCCACTTTCCTGATTCTACCCTTAAAACTGCTCCGAAAACTACTGTTTTGCACTTTGGAAAAGCTGTCAAAAATGTTGAAGATGCTGTCTGTCAGGAGGACCAGGGCACCCAGCGCCCCTATCCTGGTAGGACCAGGGCGCCCCACGCCCCTGTCCTGGTCTTTTGCTCTGAAATTTGGTGGGAAGGTCAGTCTCAGTCTGCTTCTCCCAGATCTGCAACTTGCGGCGTCGTCCGAGTCCCGAAACCTGCACTTATATTTGAAAAGGTGTTTGGGCAGCTATATAGGGTTTTGCCTTAGTCAAACCCCCACTTTGGTGATTTCCACCTCCACGAATAGCCAAGTTGTATTGTAAAATATATTGTGTGTGCAGACCTAGTGTGTGTGCAAGGTCCTTAAATGCAAGAAAGCAAACTAGAGCAACCTAGAAAGTAAACCCTAATTGCTTGTAAATGATAATGTAAATACTCTAAATCAAGATGAAAAGTGATCTAAAGCATGAATAAATGATATATTGAAGCTTATGCAAAGACATGAAAACAACATGAAATCATACCCAACCCTCAAGGGAGGGGTACAAGCCAATCTTCAGTCGGTAATCTCCTATTGCTCTTCAATGTCTTCCAAGCCCCAAATGGATGGATGAAATTGATAAATGCTTGATAGAAGGATGTTGAATGTTGTTGAAGTCTTCAAAGATCTATTCTTTCGCTGCATATGAGGTCCTGAAAATAAAAAATCGGATCCTTTCAAATGAAGAAAGAGAGCTCTTATATATGAAACCCTAGGTCTTAATTTCGTCTTTTGGCCGACCTAGAGATTGAATATCTCACCAATTTCTTGGGGTTAAGCTTTATTTTATGATTGGATCGTGCTCCTAAAATTTCGGGAAAAATGTCCGGGACCATGTGCACTCCGGGCGCCATGGTCCCGACAACTTTTCACCAAATTTTCAGGGCCGTCGGATATGATGATTTTAGAGAGAATCCCGGAGTTACAGGTGATTTCAAGATGTTTTGACCCCCGAAATCAAGCCCCCAAGTTCGAAATAGGACCTAATTAGGGTTTTTGATTAAATGATGTATAGGAGGAATAAAATGAAAAGGGCACACTTTAATGAAAGGGCCCAACTTTATGATGTGGGAGATGATAAAATAGAACCTTAGACCTAATTAATTTGATTAATTAAGTGCTAAAGGGGAAATGCAATGCAAGATGCAAAATGCGCCAAGGCGGGTGCTAAACTAGGTGTGAAATTGTACCACCCTAGCAAGTGCGTACAATTTACGATGCTATAGTTGTATAATGTATTTCTATCTATTGTGGTGTTTAATAGTAATACTTTCATTCTTAATACTCTTATGATTTTATATGCTATGGATGTTTATGTAATATATATGGAGGTGTTCTATGACTGTCTATAATCCACCCACCAATTACAATGAGGTGAATCCTTAATATGTATTATGATTCCAGACTAACAGAAAATTTAAATGAAAAATTACATACACCATAACAATGCAACAAATGAAAAAAGTTAAATCTCATGATTCTGATTATTTGAAAGAGATAGAATTATACACAAAATAAATTTATATATAACTCCTTCAAGAACCTGCACAAAGCTTGACACTAAATGCTTTTCATTTGCTATACAAATGACTATACAGTATACAACTTGCTCCCTTCACCTAGAGTCTAGAATCACTACTGGAACTAGAAAAGGAACCCCAATGACTATACAACTTGCAAAATTGCTTGAGCCATGCCATTACCACCCTGATGCCTTCAGATGGAATGTGAGATGTTATGTTCTGTCCAACAGATCATTTCCAAATAGAGGAGGAAGCCTTCATGCCCAAGAACAGAGACAATGGAAAGAGGAGCCCGAGCCTTCATGCCCACGATCAGAAAAAGTGGAAACAAGAGCTTTAGGGTAAATGTAATATGTTGGGGAGGGGTTGCAACTTCCATGTGGTCACAAAGATGATTGGCTACCACTCCCTACCCAAACAAATCCTTCTTCAATTCCTCTGTGGGTTCCTTCTTCAAACCCCTTGGCATCCTATGGTAGAGTAGAAGCAGAGGATGTGCCAGGCTTGGCCTTTCTTGACAAGAAAAGGCTTTCACACCCCCTCTAGCAATCCTTCTCACTTTCACAACCCCTCTGACAATAAACAAACTCACATAGAAGAAAACAAAAAAACATCCATCCGATATCACAGAACACACAACAACTCCATGCACGATCTTGCTCAAGCATCATCTTCCTTTCTGAGGAAAAAACCACTCTCAGAAAATGAAAAAGGTTTCTTTTCTGAGTTTCTCTTCTACCAATTAAGTCACCACTCCATTGTATTTATAACATTTTTGCACTTCATTTGGTGATGCTCATTCACGTGAATAATCATCATTTTGGTGTTTTTCAACATGACTGTAGAATCTAGAAGTCATGCCTATCAAATCCACTGCATCCTGCTAAGGCTCATCTATTGTGAATGATTTTGTTCTAATTTTATTCCTCCTTGATTAGACAAATTCTGCTTCAGAATCCCTAACAACAAGCAATCTGAGCTCTTATTTCTCAGAGAAATCCGTGATCTCCCATCTCTAACTTAGAAGCTATAAAATCCTTTTATGCCTCTGAAATCGTCGTCCTCACTTGTCTACTCAACCTCGACTCAAGAGAAACCTTCAAACTAGTCCCTCAGGAACGAGTCAACATCCAAGCCTTAAAAATTTTAGGTTGCGAGCTAGCGACTAGATAGTTTGTGGTTAAGTTTTATGGTTATCGCTAGCTCGTGAGGTATAATGTCTGAAGACTTGATCAAGCCGCAAGCTGGTGACAAGTTGGTTTGGGTTTACATTACGAGGTCTCTATCTTTTTGGGTGTTAGCATTTTATGTTACCGAGCTAGAGATTGTTAGGGAAATTGCTTTGGTCACGAGGTCTCGAGTTGGTCTGATGTCATACATTATAGCTGCGAGAGTTAGCGAGTAACTCATTTCATACAGTTGTTGCTAGCTCTCATGTTTGTTTAATGTTAGCATTTTTAGGTCATGAGCTAGTGACTAGACAATTTGTTGTTAGGTTTAATGGTTATCACTAGCTCGCAAAGTTAAATGTTTGAAGACCTGATCAAGCCACGAGCTTGCGAGCAAAGTGCTAGCGGTTAAGAGAGAAACAGTTTTATGTTGGTGAGTACACGACAAGGGTTAAAGTTACCACTATCTCCAAGTTAGTTCAGTTTCCCTCAGTCCCTAGATCTCGAGGTTACGAGGACTTAACATTTTCAGCTTGTGAGTTGGAGATAGAGAGAGTTGTAAGGGCTTGTCGCTAGGTCGTGAGATTTTATAATGGGTAGTCTTCCAGGCAGAGAGTTGACGACTGTGTGCCACGTGTTTTTATTACTTAAAGTTAATATCTTGAAATCACTAATATTTTTTTTTTAATGGTTTGAAAATAGTTTGAAATTGCCAATCTTTTATTTTTATGGTTTGAAAATAGCTTGAAATCGCCAATATTTTATTTTTATGGTTTGAAAATAGGTTGAAATTGCCAATGCAAATATTTTTCTGGTTTTAAAAACATTACAATTCGCCCATGCAATTATTTTTTGGGTTTTAAAAACAGTACAATTCACCAAGATTTTTCACAAATTTTGAGCGATCAAGGCTAATTCGCCAATGGAGATTATTATTTTTCTCCGTAAACCACAAAAATTCACTAGTAAAATTAAAATTTTCTTCAGAATTATACAACTTTCGCCAGTTTTTTACACCTTGTCCAAGGGAGGGGTTTCTTAAAGTTTTCCCTGTTCCCATACCAACATGCTGGTTCATCTTGAACAAACATACCGCTTCACTTTGGCACATATACCGGTTCAAAATGTTATATTGGTTCTACATATAGCGGTTCTAGGTAACATACTGGTTCTCTTTTTAGCATATTTACATCAATGACAACATACAATGTCATCATGTCCTCATACCAGTTCACATAATGCCAACAATCTTCCCCTTTGGCATTGATGGCAATATACAAAGATATCTCTTGGCTTCACATCTTCTCCCCTAATTTCTGCAGATATCTTCTCCGCTTCACTTCCTCTCCCCCTTTGACAACAATGCCAAAGTGGAGGCACAAGCTTCCCTGTTCCATTATGCTGCTCCCCTTGAGGAGTAGCATCCTTCAACATATCAATCCAAAAAAAAATTGACTATTGCAATACCTAATTGATGTGGAGCATATACCTTTAGTTTACCTCCTGAATGGGCAGCACCCCTAATTCACCTCTTAAGTACATAAATGTAGTTTTTGGGAGAGGCTTGGTGAATATGTTTGCTAACTGCTCCTTATTGGAAACATGTTCCAGTGCAATCTCTTTGTTCTGAACCTTTTCCCTCAAGAAATGATACTTAAGCTCAAAGTGCTTGGTTCTAGAATGTAAAACCGGATTCTTTGAAATATTGATAGCACTTGTGTTATCACAAAATATGCTTACCGGTTCAGATGCATGAACTTTGAAGCCATTTAGTACATGTTTCATCCAGATTGTCTGAGTGCAATTCATGAAAGCTGCAACATACTCTGCTTTTGCTGTAGACTGAGAGATACAACTCTACTTCTTACTCATCCATGAAACCAGTCTACCACCGAGAAAGAATGCACCATTGGTTGTGCTTTTCCAGTCGTCCACATTACCTGCCCAATCAGCATCTATGAATACTTTCAAGTTGAAATCATTGCTATATGGATACCATAACCCTTAATCAATGGTTCCCTTCAGATACTTAAGAATCTGCTTGACTACAACCAAGTGGGATTCTCTTAGACTTTTCTAGAACCTTGCAGTAATACCAACTGCATGTGCAATATCTGGTCTGCTATGCACTACATAATGCAACTTACCAATCATTGATCAGTATTCCTTCTCATTAACCAATGCTGAGTCATCCTCTTTGGATAGTTTACAATCGGTCACCATCGGTGTACCAACCAGTTTTCTTTCTTCCATGCCAAAGGTCTTCAACACCTCTTTGACATACTTGGACTGAGTGATAAAGATTCCATGTTTCATTTACTGAATGTACAGTCCAATGAAGAACTTAATCTCCCTTATGAGTGACATCTCAAACTCTTTCTTCATCTCATCTACAAACTCATGACTCATCTTGTCATCTCCACCAAAGATAATGTCATCAACAAATACCTCACAGATTAGGATCTGATCTCCTTCAGATTTCAAGTAGATATTGCTATCTTCACTTGTTCTCTCAAATCTAATTTTCACAAGATGGGAGTGCAGACATTCATACCATGCTCTAGGTGCCTGCTTTAGACCATATAAGGCTTTATGTAGCCTACACACCATGTCACTATCTTCAGATAGGGCAAACCCATCTGGTTGCTCTATATACACCTCCTCTTCAAGTACACCATTTAGGAATGCAGATTTTACATCCATTTGATATACTTTGAATCCTTTAAAAGTTGCATATGCAAGAAGCATACAGACTCCTTCCAATCTGGCTACAAGAGCAAATGTTTCTCCATAGTCTTCTCCTTCTTCTTGGGCATATCATTTACACACCAGTCTGGCTTTGTTTCTAATCACTGTGCCATCCTCATTTAGCTTATTTCTGTAAACACATTTGGTACCGATGACATTTTTATGTTCCGGTCTGGGTACCAGAGACCATGTACCATTTTTCTCTATCTGGTCAAGTTCCTCTTCCATTGCCTTGATCTAGTCTTCATCTTTATGTGCCTCTTTGAATGATTTAGGCTCAAATTCAGAGATCATACATGAGTTTTCTCTGACCTTTCTTCTTGTAAGGATTCCTGCATCCTTATCTCCTATGATCTGCTTAGGATCATGATTCAACTTGACATACCGAGGAACGATCTTAACAAATTCCTCTTGCTTTTCTTCCTCATCCTCTTCTCCATCAGTATCAGCATCTACATCTACTAGTGTAGGAACACCGTTATTGGTACTTGATTGACTGGTAACCGGTTCCCAGAAGGTCACTACCGGTTCATTTGCCGCTTGCTTACTACCGGTTTTCTTAATTTTCTCAGAGGTTTCATCAAACCTCACATTGATGCTTTCCATTATTCTTTGAGTCCTATTATTAAAACACTTGAGAGCTTTGCTCTTGGTGGAATACCCTAGAAATATTCCCTCATCACATTTCACATCAAATTTTCTTTGGTGTTCGCTCCTCTTGATGTAACATTTGCTACCAAATACTCTAAAGTAGCTAACCACAGGTGTCTTACCGGTTCAATACTCATAAGGAGTTTTATCCTTACCTTTCTTGATGAGTACCTGGTTCATTGTGTAGACTACAGTGCTCACCGCTTCTCTCCAAAAGGCGTGAGCAACCTTTCTTTGAATCAACATTGTTCTTGCTACTTCAACCACAGTCCGGTTATTTCTCTCTGCTAGGCCATTCTATTGAGGAGTCCGGGGGGCAGACAGTTGCCTGTTGATGTCATGTTCTTCATAGTACTTATTGAATTCACTAGAAGTGAATTACCCCCCTTGATCAGTTCTAAGGAACACTATCCTTTTACCACTTTCCTTTTCCACTAATACTCTGAAAGCTTTGAACTTTCCAAAAGCTTCAGACTTATTTTTCAAGAATGTGACCCACATCATTCTTGAGCAATCATCAGTGAGAATCATGAAGTACCTATCACCCTGCACACTCCAAGTTTTCATAGGACCACACAAATCAGTATGCACAAGATCAAGTAAATTGTCAGCAATGAAAGGTTTACCTTTGAAGGTTGAGGAAGACATTTTTCCCAATTGACACTCTTTGCACAAGGTATTTTCCAGTTTGCTCAGCCCGAAAAACCCTCTAACTACCTTGATCTTACTGGCCTTCACAATGTTATTAAAGTTTACATGGCAAAGTATTTTATGCCATATCCAGCTGTCATCAAACTTGGCCATAAGACATGTGCTAATATTTGCATTCAGCTGAAATAGGTTACCTTTGGTCTGCATGCCCGTGGCCACCAATTCACCATTCTTTCTTTTGATTCTCCACACTCCATTCTTGAATTCTAGAATGAGACCACTATCATTTAGCTGGGCAACACTCAAAAGGTTGTGTCTGAGACCATCAACCCAATACACATTGTCAGCACTGCTCTTTCCATTCAGAGAGATGGACCCTTTGCCTTTGACCATACATGGTGCATCATTACCAAAGCAAACCACACCACCATCATACTCTTCCAAGGATAGAAATTTGCTCTGGTCACCAGTCATATGGTGAGAATAGCCACGGTCAATGATCCACTCATTAGAATTATCAAAGTGGGAGATAAGAGCCTTCTTGTTTGACACATCTTCCTTGACAACAACAAACAAAATATCTTCATTTTCTTCATCTTCTGATTCCTCATCTGTGACACCTTCATCAACTACCACAAAATAGTTTCTTTGGTTTCCTCCTTTGAATTTCTTGAACCTTTCTGGTTTGTCCTTGTTGTCACCATTAGGACAGTTTACAACAATATGTCCTATCCGGTTACAAGAAAAACTTTTCAAAGGGAGTTTACTTCTGTATTTACCGGTTCCTTTAGGAAGTTTCCTGGCAAGAAGAGCTTCAAATTCCATCAGAATCTCTTCATCATCCATTCCTCTGCTCTGTCTTGGTTCACCACTGGTGCTTGCTTCTTTCTTCAAATTCCATCAGAATCTCTTCATCATCCATTCCTCTGCTCTGTCTTGGTTCACCACTGGTGCTTGCTTCTTTTCCTTTTCTGGATGGTACAACAAAATCTTTAAAAGCTGATTTAGTCTTTTGAATACTGCCCAAAACTAGTTAGCTCATAAGCTATCAACTTTGCAATCATGGAGTCTAGGGATACCTTAGTCTTGTCTATTGATCTCATCTCTTGAATAGCAACAACCCTTATTGCATAGACCAGTAATAAGAATCTCAGAACTTTGCTTACCACAGTAGAATCTTCTATTTTACCACCTGCACTTTTGATATCTCCGACATCAGTTTTGATTCTTATTCCATACTGTTGGATGGTCTCACCTTCAACCATCTGCATGTCTTCAAACTTCCCTCTAAGGCTTTCTTCCTTATCTTGTTTTACATGCTCATCACCTCCATAGATATTTTCAAGAGTATCCCATATTTCTTTGGGATTTACTTTATCTTGGACATCAATAAACTCAATGTTAGATAAACTACTAATTTGGGCTTCCGTGACTTGCCCATTCTCCTGCATCTCTCTCTTTTTTTCATTGGTGAGAGTACCAGTAGGGACAACATAAGCATTCTCAACATAGCTCCAGTGTTGAGCACCCATGCTTCTAATGTATATCTTCATTCTGTATTTCTACTTATTGAAATTATCTCTGTTGAACTTTGGACCTTCCCTCTTCATCATTACAGTAGGATCTTTCCCTCAAGCGGTTAAGCTTACAACACAGAGGACCTAGAAGGAGGCTCTGATACCAATTGATAACTCAATGATAAACAGATAGTACCAAACTAGTACTGAGAGGGGGGAGGGTGAATTAGTACAGGCAAAAACCCTTATTTAAAACCAGTTTGTCAACAAACACTTTGCTTTGGCAAGAAACAATAACACCGGTCTTAATCAGAGTACAACCGGCAAAACTCAGAATAACTGAGACAAGCATAAACAGGTTGACACTTATCCTTTCATACAATCTAATACTTCATTTCCATTTCACCCTAGTGCATGAACAGGTAATCTATCATAAAAAAAACATAATAACAGCTAGTTCAGCATGTTTTACCGTCAGACATAAGACACTGAACCATCACATGAAAACATCACACATGACACACAGATTTTTCACGTGGAAACCCAACTGGGAAAAACCATGATGGGGATGAATACCCACAAGCTATTTTTGAACTCTTTAGAAGTCCGCTCTGTTAGGAGCCTTGTCCGATTAAAGACTGATACAATAGGTTCTGTTAGGAACCGATCCTGTTAGGGATCACCTGGTCAAGGGATGGCTAAAATACCCGATTAAGGGTTAAACCTGGTTAAAGGTTACCTTGTTAGAGGATTTCAAGAACTCATTGGTTTTGAGTCACCCTGTTAAAGGATTTACAGTAAGCTGGTTAAAGCTACCCTATTAAGGGATTTTTCAACTATTGAAGTGGTTAGAGATCAACAGGTATTACAATGATCTGGTAACAACACTCAATGCCAATGCAGATCCACTTTAGCTCCTCTTCACCTTCTACACTTACACTTTGCAGGTATCACTTCTCTACTCTGGTTTGGCAAGAATCATGTATCTCTTCTTTTGGATACTCACACACAAATTTTGCCAGCAACCTCAGAAAGAAACACAACATCAACATTATAGGAAATAGATAGGTTGGTAGCATAAACCCTAAACCCTAAACATATTGGGTTAAGCAATTCAAACGGTTCAATCTTGATCGTTGAGCACATTGCATTAAATGCAACAGTCTTGAGCCGATCTCAAGACATTCTCCATCGTTCGTTTTCCACCATTTTCATGGCTGCTGATAACCCATCACGTGTTTCACCGTTTACAAACTTCGCACATTCCCAAGGTAGATAGGAACAATCTCCTTCATGCAAGATCCTTCACGCGCACAAGGATGACGTGGCAGAATAATCTGTTCTTCGTTACAATGCTAACTCATCACACAGTGTCATCGGTTGAGTCACACAGGCTTGAAGCACTTGAACTAGAAACCCTAAAGGTGAGACTACCAACCGGTAGTCATACAAAGCTTCCATGTGCCGGTTCCCATACCAACATGCCGGTTCATCTTGAACAAACATACCGCTTCACTTTGGCACATATACCGGTTCACAATGTTATACTGGTTCTTACATATACCCGTTCACAATGTTATACTGGTTCTTACATATACTAGTTCTAGGTAACATACCGGTTCTCTTTTCAGCATATTGACATCAATGACAACATACAATGTCATCATGTCCTCATACTAGTTCACATAATGCCAACATGGTGCTCCTTGGGTTGGTGCCCTAAACATTGTAATTAGAGTTTCATTGTGAGGGTAGATTGGAGCAGTGGACTCCAATAACATTTCTCACCGAGGTTTGTCCCATCTTGGGTTTTCCTCATATATGTTGGTGTTATGTGATGTCCCTTTCATGTGTGATTGCATTTGTGATAGTCATCCATCAAACCGATAAGTCTTCTTTCTGTTACTAATAACAGGTATACACACATAGGGTAGATAAAGGGAAAATTTTGCAAACCACTGATTTACCCCCCCCTCTCAGTGGTACATTGTGTCTAGCACTACTCTCCCAATTAGTGGCACTCATAGTACAATCAAATTTGATTCTAAAGCTATATTAGTATCAAACAAGGGATGATGCAGTTTGACCGACATATATGGTGTATTCATTGACACATTGGTCTTGAATTAGTTTCAGTACTGTATATGCATATGTTTTTGGTTTGTATATACACTTGGTTTCTGAGAAATTGGTGTCAGTTGATAGTTGAGCCCTCCATCTTAAATGTTGTGATTTGACAAGATGCAAAGCATGAAGAAGAAGATGCACCTGGTAAAGAAAAGGGGGAGAAATATTTCTGTAAGTGCCCTATAGACACAAGGAGGAGTGAAACCCTGACAGTGCCCTTTGCCATTGTTGTTGAAGGGGGAAAAAGATTCTATAGTATATTGCATACTAAATGTGTGAGAATCTATGGATCACACAAAGGGAAAGAGAGATTACGTAGTATGCTAGATACTGCATGTGTTGACATCAATGCCAAAGGGGGAGATTGTTGGCATTGTGTTGTCATTGATGTCAACCGGTATAGGATGGCTACCGGTATAAGAGATGTATGTGCAACATTGTCATTGATGCATACCGAATGTGATATCTTTGATGTTACCTAGTGTTGCAGGTCATTGGTAAGGGAGAGAATGTCATTCAACACAATGATCATTGGATTCACTGGTACACAAGTTAGTGTTTGACTTGTGTGGAAGATATGGATAGGAGAATGGTATGATATAACAAACTGGTAAATGATAACATCTGTAAGAAGCAAGATGCTAGTCGATTGATTGTGATGAAGATGGGGAATGTTATCTAAATCAAATCAACATGAGAGGAGAAGGATGTACAGGTCACTGATATGATATGTGGATGTCAAACAACAAGACTCCCACCGGATATGGATGTAGTCACCATATGAAGAGAAGATTGACAATAAATGTGCCCCAATCGGATCACATCTGCATGTTTGAAGATATGCTGCTCAAACAAGGAAGCCACATTGGTGCATTCAAGGATGCAGATGACAAGGATCCACTCCCACTAGTAAGTGGAGCTTATCTCCTACTAAGCATGAAATGCATCATAGTTCTTGGAGATAATACAACAAAGTTAAAGGCAGGTGATTGAAGGCTCACACTGGATCTACCGGTGAATCACAAAGATACCTCAGGTGCATGAAACTAGAGATGTGCACAGGATCAGAAAGAGTTGGCATGTTGTTTCGCTGGGATAGAAAAAGGAAGAGTAAAGAAGTGATGGGTTTGTCACTTGGACAAACCGGTTGAGATATGGTCCAGGTTGATGATGAAGAAGGAAAGGCTGAGTAGCTATAGATAGAGATAGAGGAACTGATATGCAGATGCCTCAGATGGAAGTAGTTGAAGGATGACGACATGGAGTCATCAAGGGTTCCTACCGGTAAGTATGAGAAATGGTAACAGAGAAAAGAGGATAAGTGTGATAATATGATAAAACTATAAAGATTCGGTCAACTACTGAGAGGGGGGGTGGTGAATCAACAGATAGAAAATTAACTAAACTTTCACCAAACTTATTTCCAACTTATTTCCAACTCACAAAGTTAACTGGTTTAGTCTCTAAAACAAATCTGCATCTGCACTATTAAACTTTAATGGTTGACCTAATACTTTACTAATTTAATTCAACAGATCTGAAACTTAAATACCATTTGACTAAAACCTTAAACCACTTCACTAATACTAGTAATAACATATTTCAGATCATTTCCAGTCATTTAAATATATCTATGTAAATTTACCATTCATTCATATCAACCATATCAAAAACACACCCACAAAATCATTCACCACTTGAAACAATGATTTTTCATGTGGAAACCCAAATGGGAAAACCATGGTGGGGATGAATACCCACAAGTATTCTTTAACTCTTTTGAAGTTCACCCTATTAGGAGCCAAGGCTTGTTAGAATCTTATACAATAATGTTTTGTTAGGAACAAATCTGGTTAAGGACCACCTGGTTAAGGGATTGACTACAAATACCCTATTAAAGGTAATACCCTTTTAAAGGCAAACCTTAGTGGAGGATTTCAAATCCAAGATAATGGATCATTTGGTTAGAGGATTTCAACAATAAGCCTGTTAGAGATTACCCTATGAGGGGATTTCAAAAACTACTGTAATGGTAAGAGAACAACAGGTTCTTTGACTGATATGGAAATAACACTTCCTTGTTGAATGAGATCCTTTATCACTCCTATCTTCCTTTATAACATTCTACAGACACACCTCCTGGTTTGAAAACAATCACTTTTACACTATCAAATTTCCAACGACTCTTTCAAACAATCTATCAACCTTACAAGCAAATACATTAGGTCGGTAACACAACACAAACACTACAATTCTCATAGAGATTACAAACACATCAGTTCAATCTTGATCATTAGATTACATTGCAATCAACTTCACATTCTTTTAGGCATCTACAACTACTGCTGGATCACCACACTTTGAATCTTGTAACTCATCACACATTTGACACTTCATACTATGCATTTGATAATTCCCAAGAGAAATGGTTATCTTAACATGTCAAATCCATCTAGAAACTTATCACGTACAACATGCATACGTGGAATCTTCATCACTAATCATCATCTGATCATAAACCATCACAATTGATCTCCAAGCTCTATCGGTTAGGGTTCTGCTTCTCAACTGGCTAGGGTTACCGGTTGATCTTCACTACTTCAATACTGGTTGCTACATCATTACCGGTTGCTACATCATTACCAGTTGCTTTTACTACTTCATTACCAGTTGCTATTGACATCAATGAGAACACTTATAATATTCATGCAATGCTAACATTATCCCCCTTTGGCATTGATGGCAATACAAATATCAATACCACTTGATTGTCATGATGATTCAGGTATAGGAATATTGGTTTATATTTTTCACCATATACTCTCCTTCAACTGTATCTTCATATCTTTAGCAATCAATCATATAATTTTCTCCCCCTTTGATGACAATGCAAAAGTGAAGGTAAACCATTATGTTTCTTATCCATACTTCATCGATCTGCAATGATATGCTCCCCCTGTGAAGTAGCTCCATTCTACACCAATCCTTTAATATTTTCAATATGCTTTGGGATTGATGTCTCCATATCTTCTTAATGGACTTCATGCAGGGGTACAACCCCTAACTCACCTCTGAGATATGAAAATTTAGCTTTAGGTAGAGGTTTAGTAAAAACATCTGTTAGTTGTTCTTTAGTGGAAACATGCTCCAATGAAACATCTTTGCTTTGAACTTTCTCTCTCAAGAAATGATACTTTAGCTCTATATGCTTTTTCCTAGCATGCAACATCGGGTTCTTAAAAATATTTATAGCACTTATGTTTGATGCTATGATGACTCAATAATGATCCAGATAACTACTGAGAGGGGTGGGGGGGGGGAGGTGAATCATTAGATAGAAAACAAACTAAACTCAAAACCCAACTCATAAATAAATCACTGAATTAACCCGTTCAACACTGAATAATAAACTGCAACAACACTGTCAAGTTTACCAGTTGACTAGCATACCAAAATAACAGTGTAACATATGTGAAACTCTTAAACCATTTAACCAAACATCAAACCACTTTACTAACAATAGTAAAAACATCTGTTAGTTGTTCTTTAGTGGAAACATGCTCCAATGAAACATCTTTGCTTTGAACTTTCTCTCTCAAGAAATGATACTTTAGCTCTATATGCTTTTTCCTAGCATGCAACATCGGGTTCTTAAAAATATTTATAGCACTTGTGTTTGATGCTATGATGACTCAATAATGATCCAGATAACTACTGAGAGGGGGGGGGGGGAGGTGAATCAGTAGATAGAAAACAAACTAAACTCAAAACCCAACTCATAAATAAATCACTGAATTAACCCATTCAACACTGAATAATAAACTGCAACAACACTGTCAAGTTTACCAGTTGACTAGCATACCAAAATAACAGTGTAACATATGTGAAACTCTTAAACCATTTAACCAAACATCAAACCACTTTACTAACAATAGTAAAAACACATTTCAGATCACTTCCGGTCATCTTAACACATCTAAATGGCTTTACAAGTTAAATAGATTAACCATATCAAAACATAACCACAAAAACCATTCACCACTTGACACAATGATTTTTGACGTGGAAACCAAAATGGGAAAAACCATGGTGGAGATGAATACCCACAAGTATTCTGAACTCTTCTAAAGTTTGACGTGTCAGGAGCCAAGCCTTGTTAGAAGCTTTACAAAAATGTCTTGTTAGGAATAGATCCAATTAAGGACCACTCGGTTAAGGAATTGACTACAATACCCTGTTAGGAGTAGCCTCAATAGAGGATTTTAAATCCAAGCTAATGGATCACCTGGCTAGAGGATTTACAAAACACCAAGCCTGTTAAATCTTACCTAGTTAAGGGATTTAACTGTTGTAATTGTTAGAGAACAACAAGGTCTTTGCTGATATGGTAATAGCACTACTCTTCTTGATCAGATCCTTTTCATGCTCCTATCTACCTTCAAACATCCTGCAGATACTCCTTCTAGTTTAGCAATCAATCACACTGACACTTAACCAAAATTGCCACCACTACTACAAAACAACTCATCGACCTTATAAACAAAACAATAGGTCGGTAACACATCAAAAAACCTAAGATCTCATAGAGATTACAAACATATCGGTTCAAACATGACCGTTGGATTACATACCAATCGTGTGCACATTGTACAAGACAACCTCGACCACTCCTTGATCACTGCACATTGGATCATGTAACTCATCACACGGTTTCCACTTCATGCTATGCACTCACTCATTCCCAAGATAAAATAGTTATCTCTACGTGCCAGAACCACTTTGAAACCTATCATGGATCTGTATTTCTTTTTGTCAACTGATGCATAATCATCTTCCTTTGAAAATTTATAGCCTGTAACCATTGGTGTTCCAACTGGTTAACAATCTCCCATTCCAAAAGTTTTCAATACTTCCTTCACATACTTGGATTGTGTGATAAAAATTCCTTCCTTCATCTATTGTATTTGAAAACCTATGAATTTTTTTTATCTCACCTACCAGTGACATCTCAAATTTATTCTTCATTTCATTAGCAAAATCATGACACATATCATCATTTCCTCTAAAAATGATATCATCAACAAATACCTCACTTACCAGTATTTTATCTCCTTCTGTCTTGAGATATATGTTACTATCTTCACTGATTCTTTGAAAACCTATCTTTACTAAGTCAGAGTGCAATATTTCATACCATGCTCTTGGTGCTTGTTTCAATCCATATAGTGCCTTATGTAGCTTTCACACCATATCCTTTTCTTCAATTAATGCATAACCATCTAGCTGTTCTATGTAGGCTTCTTCTTCCAATATTCTATTTAAGAATGCTGATTTAACATCCATCTGATATACCTTAAATGCTCTATATGCTGCAAATAAAAGTAGAATCCTTACACCTTCCAATCTTGCTACTGGTACAAATGTCTCATCATAATCTTCACCTTCCTCTTGTGCATATCCTTTGCATACTAGTCTGGCTTTATTCCTGACAACTGCTCCATCTTCATTTAATTTGTTTTTGAATACCCACTTTGTGCCTATTACATTCTTGTTTTCCGGTCTGGGTACTAGTGACCATGTATTATTCTTCTCTATCTGATCAAGTTCTTCTTCCATTGCCTTGATCCAATGTTCATTTGTAAAGGCTTACTTTGCTATTCTAGGCTCAATGGTGGAGATCATATGAGAGTTTTCTCTTAGCTCTCTTCTAGTTAACACACCTGCATTCTTGTCTTTGATAATTTGATCGGGGCTGTGATTGAGTCTAACATATCTTGGAATAACATGCTCTTGGTTTTTCAAGTTCTTCTTCTTCTTCTTCTTCTTCACTTTCGTCATCTTCTACTGGACCTTCCTATTCTGGTTGAACTAGGGATTCTATGTCCAGTCCTCCAACTTTTGGCTTTACTAGTTTCAATTCCAAAAATAGTGTGTTTGGTTCTTCTTCCTTCTCCTTGCTGGTTTCTCCAAATTTTTTGGGGAACTCATCTACTCAGACATTGACATTTTCAATGATCTTCTTAGTCTGGTTGTTATAGCACTTGTAAGCTTTTCTCTTGGTGGAGTATGACAATATGATGAAACTATAAAGATCCAGTCAACTACTGAGAGGGGGGGGGGGTGAATCAATAGATAGAAATTAATTGGACTTTCACCAAACTTATTTCCAACTTATAATTAACTCATGAAGTTAATTGGTTCAGTCACTAAAACAAAATTGTAGCAACTTTGTCAAACCTTATCGGTTGACCAAATACTTTAGTAATATAATGCAACAGATCTAAAACTTAAATACTATTTGACCAAAACCTTAAACCACTTCACTAATACCAGTAATAACATATTTCAGATTATTTTCAGTCATTCATATCAACCAAATTAAAAACACATCCGTGAAATCATTCACCACTTGACACAATGATTTTTCACGTGGAAACCCAAATGGAAAAAAACCACCGTGGGTATGAATACACACAAGTATTTTGAACTCTTCTGATGTTCACCCTGTTAGGAGCCAAGCCTGGTTAGAAGCATATATAATAATGTTCTGTTAGGAACAGATCTGGTTAAGGACCACCCGGTTAAGGGATTGACTATAAATACCCTATTAAAGGTAACCTCAATAGAGGATTTCAAATCCAAGTAATGGATCACCTGGTTAGAGGATTTCAACAACAAGCTTGTTAGAGATTACCCTATGAGAGGATTTCAAAACTGTTGTAATGGTTAGAGAACAACAAGTTCTTGACTGATTTGGGAATAACACTTTCTTGTTGAATCAGATCCTTTACTGCTCCTATCTACCTTCACATCATTCTGCAGACACACCTCCTGGTTTGACAACAATCACTTTCACACTATCAAATTTCCAACAACACATTCAAACAATCCATTGACCTTATAAGCAGATACATTAGGTTGGTAGCACAACACAGACACTACAATTCTCATAGAGATTAAAAACACATCGGTTCAATTTTGATCATTAGATTACATTGCAATCAACTTCACATTCTTCTAGGCATCTACAACTACTCTTGGATCACCGAACTTTGAATCTTGTGACTCATCATGCGTTTGTCACTTTATACTATGTATTTGATCATTCCCGAGATAAACGGTTATCTTCATACATGAAAACCATCCAGAAACTCATCACATGCAACATGCATATGTGGCCCCTTCAGCACCAATCATCATCTGATAATAAACCATCACTACCGATCTCCAAGCTCTATCGATTAGGGTTCTATTTCTCAATTGGTTAGGGTTACTGGTTGGTCTTCACTGCTTCATTATCGGTTCCCTTCATTTCTTCATTACCGATTGCATTGATTACTTCATTACCGGTTGCTATTGACATCAATGACAACACTTCCAATCTTGATGCAATGCCAACATACTCCCCCTTTCGCATTGATGGCAATACAAATATTAATACCAATTGATTGTCATGATTGAGAGTAAAACATATGCTATCCATCAAATGATTTAGGTATAGGAATCCTAGTTTACATTTTGCAACCTATACTCTCCTTCAACTGTATCTTCATATCTTTAGCAATCAATCATATACTTTTCTCCCCCTTTGACAACAATGCCAAAGTGAAGGTAAACCATTTTTTTTCTTATCCATACTTCACTGATCTATAATGAGCTGGTCCCCCTGTGAAGTAGCTCCATTATACATCAATCCTTCTTCAAGATTTTTAATAGGCTCTGAGATTGATTTCTTTCACATCTTCTTAGTTGACTTCATGTAGGGTTACAACCCCTAACTTACCCCTAAGATATTCAAATGTAGTCGTAGGTAGAGGTTTAGTAAAAATATCTGCTAGCTATTCTTTAGTAGAAACATGTGTAAGGAAAGCAAGTGCGGAAATTCGCTTCCCTAATGTCAATTTTAAGGGGAAAACAAACTAGTATTCACAAAATTACAACTTTTAAGAATATGGCACAAGCAAGAGCATATACAATTAAACAACAAAGAGATAGAACACACAGAGTTAACGTGGGAAAACCCTTTTGGGAGAAAAACCCACCACCAATAGAAAATGACTTTATTATCAGTATGTCAAATACAATAAAGTTCAGTATGTAGATTTCCTTTCACTTTGTCAAATAATCGTTCTAGATGAAACAATAAACCACTCAGGTCAAACTGCAATTATAGATCGCTCAATAGCTATCGTAACTTTGTACTCTTCATTCAATTCACATTTGGCTTCTAATACCAAACTGGTCGACCATTCATCTGAGCAACTACAATAACATCTTGAAGTCTAACCATCTACCTACATCGGTCTGCATTCATGGAAAACCAATTATCCCACATGCAGTAGGGAGTCGGTTCGATAACACAATGATAACATAATGCAAAATCTAAAGTACCCTTCATGTATCTAAACACTCTCTTTACAACATCCTAGTGCGGTTTCCATGGATTCAACATAAACCTGCTAAGTACTCCCATTGGTTGGGCAATATCTGGTCTTGTATAGAACATAGCATACATCAAACTGCCTATAACACTTGCATAAGGTACACTGTTCATGTCTTCAATCTCTTTTGGAGATTTCAGACTATCAAGCATAGAGAACTTAGTTCCCTACAAGATGGGAACAACTTGTGGTTTACAGTCAGACATATGAAACTTGTCAAGAACATTGGTTATATACTTTCTCTGGTTGAGCCAAAGTTTCCTCTTAGATCTATCTCTTTTTATCTCCATTCCTAGAATGTAATTTGCTGGGCCTAAGTCCTTCATTTCAAATTTCATAGAAAGCTGAGATTTTAAATCTGAGATCATAGCTTTTGTGTTTCCTAAGAACAACATATCATCTACATACAAAGCTATGATAAGAATCTTATCACCATTAGTTTTGTAGTAAACACAATGATCAACCTTAGATATCACAAATCCCAAGGACAAAACAAATGTATCATACTTTTGATACCACATTCTGGGAGACTATTTTAAACCATATAGAGACTTCTTGAGTTTGCATACCAGATGTTTTTTACCTTTTTTCCACAAAGTGCTCAGGCTGGGACATATAAATATCTTCTTCAAGATCACCATGAAGAAATGTTGTCTTCAAATCCATCTGCTCAATCTCCGAATCATATGCTGCTGCAAGTGATAAAAGAAATCTAATAGATGTCAGCTTAGCTACATGAGAGAAAATTTCTCGATAGTGAATACCTTCTTTTTGCGAATGCCCCTTTGCAACCAGTCTTGCTTTGTACTTGTCAATGCTACCATCTGGACCATACTTTTTTTTAAATACCCATTTGCAGCCTACAGGCTTTCTGCCTTTAGGCAATGGCACCAAATCCCAAGTTCCATTTTTATCCAATGATGACATTTCATCATTCATGGCTTCCAACCAGGAATCTGAATCAGGCATTTCAATTGCTTCTTTGACTATCCTAGGTTCATCAATATCTACAAGTAAAGCATAAACACAATTAACATTCAACATAGAGTGACTATACTTATTAGGTATATACCTATTAGTTTGCCACCTCTCTCAAGTAGATCTTCTCAACCTTGGTGTGGAGGATTCTTGAGGTTCCACAGTAGGATCATCATCATGTTCTTCTTCAGAACTACTTGAACTGCTTGAACTCTACTCAGCTTCAGGTATCTCTGGAGATTCTTCTTTGGCTGGAGGAATTTCAACCTCAACTTCTCCTTTCTTTTCTATATTATGATCTAGTGACATAGGTTTCGGCTTATGAAAAATCACACTTCTGCTGTACATAACCTTACCAGTCATTGGATTCCAAAGTTTGTATCCTTTCACACCAACTCCATAGCTAATGAAGATACATTTCACCAATTTGTTATCCAACTTAGACCTATTCACATCAAGCACGTGAGCATATGCCTCTGCACCAAAAACACAAACGTGCCTTAAAGAAGGTTTCTTACTAGACCATGCTTCTAGAGGTGTTTTGTCCACCAATGCTGAAGTAGGAGAAAAATTCAGCAGGTAACATGCTGTAGAAACTGCTTCAACCTAGAATTTTTGTTCCAGCCCAGCTCCGTTCAACATGCTCCTTGCTTTCTCCATTAGAGACCGATTCAACCTTTCTGCAACTCCATTCTGTTGTGGAGTGTAAGGTACAATCTTATGTCTCTTAATTCCATGATCAACATAGTACTTGTCAAAATCTACACTACAAAATTCACCACCGTTCTCTGTTCTTAAACATTTAATCTTTCTCCCGGTCTGATTTTCAACAAGGTTCTTAAACTCCTTAAATCGATTGAACACTTCTGATTTACTTTTAAGAAAGTACACAAATGCCCTTCTTGAATGATCGTCTACAAAAGATACATAGTATTTAGACTTAGACAAAGAAGGTACATCCACTGGACCAAACACATAAGAGTGAACATAATGCAGAATATCAAAAGACTTATGAGAATTGGAATAAAACTGAACATGATTATGTTTTCCATATATGCAGTGTTCGCAGAAATCGAAATCAAAACTATAATCATCCAGACCTTCAACCAAATTTTTATTCTTCAAGGCTTTTAAACCTTTTTCACCTATATGGCCTAACCTATTATGCGAGAGCATTGTTTTCTCATTAGGAAGTTTAGCTCCCAATGAATTAACATTATGCATCATTATAGTTGTCTTAACTGACTTTTCAAAGGTCACATTACAACATATAGGTTCAGCATTTAAGTTATATAAAGTACCAAAATGATCACCCTTTTCCAATACAATGGAACCCCTAGTCATATTGCAACCACCAGATACAAATGTAACTTGTACTCCAACATCATTAAGTTTACTTATAGAGAGAAGATTTCTTGCCAGACCTGGTATATGAAGGACTCTGTTTATCCCCTTCACTCTACCATATAGGAATTGAATTTTGATTCTGCCTCTCCCTATAATCTCCAATGTTGAATCACTAGCCAAGTATAACTTTCCACCACCACACAGTTCATACTTTGAGAACCACTCCTTGTGGGAGGTCATGTGGAAAGATGTGCCAGAATCCACTAACTAGGTGTTATCTGAAGTAGGCACTACCAGGGCTGCTACAAAAGCATCTGCATCACTTTGAGAAGACTCAGTGTCATAATGCTTCTTCTTCTTCTTCTCCTCCTTGCAATCCTTTTGGATATGCCCTTTCTGCCCACAGTTCCAACACTTCACCTTTGACTTCTTTGCTGGAGATTTAAATCTCTCTTGAGAATTGGACTTCTTTCCTTTCTTCTTGTCTTTGTCCTTCGGTTTGCCTTGAATAGAGAGTGCATCTTTTGTCATCTTAGAATAATTCTTTCTCATTTCTTTTGAAAAAAGAGTATTGAGCATAGTATCCATCTTGAACTGGATCGTAGTAGTACCGATAGCCATCACTATGTGCTCCCAAGAGTTAGGCAGTGAACACAACAACATGCAAGGTTCTTCTTCCTGAATGGACACACCAACAAAATTTAATTGTGCAAGAACCATGTTGAATGAATTCAAGTGGTCTGCCAATGGTTTCCCTGCATCCATCTATAGAGAGTACAATTTCTTCTTAAGGAAAAGTTTATTCACTAAGGATTTGCCTTGATAAATATCCCCCAACTTAGTCCAAAGAAGATGCATAGTCTTCTCCTCATGGAGGTTTAATATAACATAATCAACAAGACATAGCCTGATTATACCCCTTGCCTTCTGATCGGCTAAGTCTTAATCTTCTTGCTTCATGCCTATAGGCATAGCAGTTGCAGTCACAATAATCCAAAGATCTTGGTCGACTAGTAAGTCTTCCATCTTCAGTTTCCATAGTTCAAAACTGGAACCATTAAACTTTTCCATGTCTATGTGCCCTGAGGTTCTTGCCATCTTAACCTGCAAAAATAAACAAGTAGACACTCTGCAAGACTCCCACTGAGACATAATTGACACAAAAAACCAACCCTACCTAGCAAGGATAACAAAATGGGCCAAGCTCTGATACCACTTGTAAGGAAAGCAAGTGTGGAAATTCACTTCCCTAATGTCAATTTTTAGGGGAAAACAAACTAGTGTTTACAAAATTACAACTTTTCAAAATATGGCACAAGCATGAGCATACACAATTAAACAACAAAGAGATAGAACACAAAGAGTTAACGTGGGAAAACCCTTTCAGGAGAAAAACCCACCACCAATAGAAAATGACTTTATTATCAGTATGTCAAATATAATAAAGTTTAGTCTACAGATTTCCTTTCACTCTATCAAACAATCATTCCAGATGAAACAATAAACCACTCTGGTCAAACTGCAATTATAGATCACTCAATATCTATCATAACTCTCTACTCTTCATCCGGTTCACATTTGGCTTCTAATACCAAACTGGTCGACCATTCATCTGAGAAACTACAAAAATGACTTCAAGTCTAATTGTCTATCTGCTTCGGTCTGCATTCAGGGAAAACCAATTATCCCACATGCAACAGGGAGTCAGTTCGGTTCGTATTCATATACACCGACAGTCTCATCCTTAGTGTCCGAGTGATCACCTTTTTGGATCTCGGTTCAATCTCACACCGATGTTGATCTTCACTCCATCAACCATCGGTATAGCCTTCAAACGATAGAGCCGATCACCCGATGATACTCGATCACTGAAGGCGACTCCATCGGGTTATCAAAAAAACATAGGAAGTGTTACCCCAATCTTCGATAACCAAGAGCAGTCTCATTGGCTCATTGAAACTAACACTGCGAGAATACCCTGATCTGCATTGTTATCCCGATAACCTAAAGTGGTCTCATCGAGTCATCATCTCACACCCAAAACTGCTATCCTGATGAGCGAAGCACTCCAAGATAGAAGAAGATGAACTCATTGAGACTTTGGTGTAGCCTTTAGCACCTTAACTCGATAGCCGATATCAACCCAATTGTCGAAGGTGACTTCATCAGGTATCGGCTTAACTCCAGACCGGAACCCTCGATAGTTGATGACAACCCGGACCACCTAAGATAGCTCCATTGGGTCATCGACACAACTCTGATGCAGTCTTTCACTTTGCTATTCCATCGATGTAGGCTATCTTGATCAACCCGAACATGCCAAGTGAATTAGAGGCACATTTCCAATAAAATGCTCTAGTGATACATCTTTGCTTTGAACTTTCTCTCTCAAGAAATGATACTTCAGCTCTATATGCTTTGTCCTAGCATGCAACACTGGGTTCTTATAAATGTTTATAGCACTTGTGATATCGCAGAAAACTCTTTAGCTTGAAACCTTCCAATATGTGTTTCATCCAAATTGCTTGGGTACAATTCATGTAAGCTGCAACATATTCAACTTCTGTTGTTGATTGAGAGATACAACTATGTTTTTTGCTACTCCAAGACACTAATCTATCTCCAAGAAAAAATGCTCCTCCGGTTGTACTCTTCTTGTCATCAATATTGCCTGCCTAATCTGCATTAGTATAGACTTTTAAGTCAAAGTCTCCTACATATGGATACCATAATCCATAATCTATTATTCCTTTCAAGTATCTAAAAATTCTTTTGGTTGCAATCATATGTAACTCCTTTGAATTTTTTTGAAATCTGGCAACCAATCCTACTGCATGAGCAATGTCTGGTCTGTTGTGGACAACATAATGTAGCTTACCTATCATGGATATGTATTACTTTTCATCAACTGATGCAAAATCCTATTGCTTTGATAACTTAAAACTTGTAACCATTTGTGTTCCAACTAGTTTACTATCTCGCATTCCAAAAGTTTTGAATACTTCCTTCACATACTTGGATTGTGTGATAAAAATTCCTTCCTTCATCTATTGTATTTGCAAACCTATAATTTTTTTATCTCACCTACCAGTGACATCTCAAATTCATTCTTCATTTCATTAGCAAAATCATGACACATATCATCATTTCCTCCAAAAATGACATCATCAACAAATACCTCACTTACCAGTATGTTATCTCCTTCTATCTTGAGATATATGTTACTATCTTCATTGGTTCTTTGAAAACCTATCTTTACTAAGTGAGAGTGCAATCTTTCATACCATGCTCTTGGTGCTTGTTTTAATCCATATGGTGCCTTATATAGCTTGCACACCATATCCTTTTCTTCAGGTAATGCATAACCATTTGGCTATTCAATCTAGACTTCTTCTAATATTCCATTTAAGAATGCAAATTTAACATCCATCTAATATACCTTAAATCCTCTATATGCTGCAAATGCAAGTAGAATCCTTACTCCTTCCAATCTTGCTACTGGTGCAAATGTCTCACCATAATCTTCACCTTCCTCTTGTGCATATCCTTTGCATACTAGTCTGGATTTATTCCTGACCACTGCTCCATCTTCATTCAATTTGTTTCCGAATACCACTTTGTGTCTATTACATTCTTGTTTTCCAGTCAGGGTACTAGTGACCATATATTATTCTTCTCTATCTGATCAAGTTCTTCTTCCATTGCCTTGATCTAGTGTTCATCTCCAAAGGCTTCTTTTGTTGTTCTAGGTTCAATGGTGGAGATCATACAAGAGTTTTCTCGTAGCCTTCTTCTAGTTAACACACCTGCATTCTTGTCTGCAATAGTCTGATCGAGGCTGTGATTGAGTCTGACATACCTTGGAATAACATGGTCTTGGTTTTTTAGGTTCTTCTTCTTCTTCAATTTCTTCATCTTCTGTTGGACCTCCTTGTTCTGGTTGAACTCAGGCTTTTATGTTCAGTCCGGCAAATTCTAGCTTTACCGGTTCTGGTTCCAAAAACAATGTGTTTGGTTATTTTTCTTCCTTCTCCTTGCTGGTTTCTTCAGATTTTTCAAGAAATTCATCTACTCGGACATTGACACTTTCAATGATCTTCTTAGTCTGGTTCCTATAGCACTTGTAAGCTTTGCTCTTGGTGGATTAACCAAGAAATATGCCTACATCACTTTTGGCATCAAACTTTCCAATATGATCACTTCTTTTAATAAAACTCCTTTTACCAAATTTTTTGAAGTACCTAACATTCGGTGATCTACCATACTAGTATTCATTGGGTGTTTTGTCCTTACCTCTTTTGACCAGTATATGGTTCATTGTGTAAACAACTGTGCTGACAACTTCTCTCCAAAATTTCTTAGCTACACCTCCTTGGATTAACATAGTCCTAACAAGTTCAACCACTGACTGATTGTTCCTTTTTGCAATACCATTCTGCTGTGGTGTCCTTGGTCTAGATAACTGCTTCTTGATCCCATTGTTTTCACAATATCTAGTGAATTCCTCTGAAGTAAATTCACCACCTTGATCAGTTCTAAACACTTTAGCTTCCTCCTACTTTCATTTTAAACCAAGGCTCTAAATGCCTTAAATTTGCTGAATGCTTCTGTCTTGTCTTTCAAGAGTGTGACCAACATCATCCTTGAGTAGTCATCGATAAATATCATGAAGTACCGATCACCTTGAATACTCCTAGTCCTCATTGGTCCACATAGGTCGATATGAACCAAATCTAGCAATTGTTCACCTGAGAAAGAATTGCTCTTGAAGGTCGAGGATTTCATTTTCCCTAAATGACATTTCTTGCACAAAGCATTCACTTGTTTGTCCAACTATGGCAAACCTCTTACTGATTTTGACTTGCTGACTCTTACAATGCTATCAAAATTCACATGACAAAACTTCTGATACCAAAGCAACTATCTTCTACTTTTACAATCAAACAATTGTTGACTTTAGAGTTTAAGTGAAATAGGTTACCTTTGGTTTGTTTGCTAGTTGCAACCAGTTCACCTTTTCTTCCAAAGATCTTGCAAACTCCAAATTCTTGAATTCTAACGGGTAACCTTTGTCATTGAGCTGAGCAACACTCAAAAGATTGTGTTTTAGTCCTTCAACCTAGTAGACATTATTTTCACTACTCTTACCATTCATGGAAATGGATCCTTTCCCTTTCACAATGCAGAGAGTGTTATTCCCAAATCTGACAACACCTCCATCAAATTCTTCCAATGTTAGAAACTTGCTTCGATCACCAGTTATGTGGTGTGAACAACCACTGTCTATAATCCAGTCATCTGAATTATCCAAATGAGAGACCAATGCCTTCTGATCTAATATGTCTTCTTTGATAGCAACAAAGACAATGTCATCATTTGTATCTGCCTCAAATTCTTCATATGTAATACCTTCATCCACAAAAATGAGACAATTTCTTTTTCTTTTTCCTTTAAACTTCCTATATTTCTCTAGTTTTTCCTCATTATCTCCATTAGGATAGTTAGAAACAATATGTCCTATCTAGTTACATGCAAAATTTTTTAGTGGTAATCTAACTCTATACTTACCGGTACCTCTGGGTAACCACTTGGCCAACAATGCTTCGAGTTCCATTAGGTTATCTTCATCATGTACCTCTCTGCTGGATCTAGATTCATGAATGTAACTTACTTCTCTGCTTTTCCTTACTGGTGGAGTTGAGACTGAGGCTTTAAATGCAGATTTTGACCTCTGAACACTTCCATCAAAACCATTTAATTTGAATGCAGTCAATTTACCAATAATAGAGTCAAGAGTTACCTTTGTCTTGTCAATAGATTTGAGTTCTTGAATGGCTGCAACTTGGATAGCGTAGACTGGTACAAGGGTTCTCAATACCTTGCTAACCATAGTGGCATCCTCCACTATACCTCCAACACTTTTGATTTCTCCTATTATCTCCTTGATTATCTGACCATACCATTGAATGTTTTCACCTTCAACCATTCTCATATCATCAAATTTTCCTCTGAGAATCTCTTCCTTGGCTATCTTTACATGCTCATCAACACCATAGATTTCTTCCAGTTTCTTCCAAACTTCATGTGCAGTCTCAAATCCATGAACATCAACATATTCTGAATTTGATAAGGTACTAATGATGGCTTCCAATGCTTGGTTGTTCTCCTGTTTCGCCTTTTGATCATCTGTCAAAATTCCACTAGGCAAGTTATACTTAGTAACAACTTGATCCCAATACTGATTTCCTAAGCTCTTGATGTAAATATTCATCCTATCACTCTAGATTTAGTAGTTATCTCTATTGAACTTCAGACCCTCTCTCTTCATCATTTTCTCCTAGATCTTTTCCTCAAGCTATTAGGCTTATAATCAAGAGGACCTGGAATGCTCTAATACCAACTGATAATATGATGAAACTATAAAGATCCAGTCAACTACTAAGAGGGGGGTGAATCAGTAGATAGAAAAATAATTGGACTTTCACCAAACTCATTTCCAACTTAGAATCAACTCACAAATTTAACCAATTTAGTCAATAAAACAAAACTGCAACAACTCTGTCAAACCTTACTAGTTGACCTAATACTTTAGTGATTTAATGCAACAAAACTGAAACTTAAATACCATTTGACCAAAACCTTAAACCACTTCACTAGTACCAGTAATAGCACATCTCAGATCATTTCCAGTCATTCATATCAACCAAATTAAAAACACATCCACTAAATCATTCAACACTTGACACAGTGATTTTTCATGCAGAAAACCAAATGGGAAACACCACGGTGGGGATGAATACGCACAAGTGATAGTTCTGATACTTAATATCCAATAGCCAACAAGATGAGAGGGGGGGGGTGAATCATACAAACTTAATCATCCATAAAAACATTAGATTCAACCTCGGTAACATATATATTAGTCATATAACCAAAAATTGTCAAACATGCAAACTCAGAAGCATATGAACAATATAAACCTCGTAACACCAAATTTAACGTGGAAACGCAAATAGGGAAAAACCACTGTGGGATTTCGGACCCACTAAGAAATATACTCTTCTAGAGTATGCTTGGTTAAAAGCAAATCCTCTTAAAGATTACAAACACATTGCTAGATGTGACCCGGTTAAGGGATTTCCCTCAGATCTGTTAGGATCTTCACTTTGTTAGAAGTGACCTTGTCAAAGGATTTCAAACACTCAATCAGAATGTCACCTTGTTAGAGGATTTACATATAAGACTGTTAAGTCCACTCGGTTAAGAGATTTCCTATCACTTTCACAAAATAACAATAATACAATCTATCTGGAACTTCACATCTAAAATACTAAAGCAGATTCCTATTTGTTCAATACAATCTAGACATAGAACTAATCTTGTCTATCTGCTGGGCATCAATACTCTGTTATTCTAACAGGTCTTCAAGATTCTGTGCTCGGTAATCACTATGTAGCATCCCTGTGCATACACTTTCCCGCATACATTGTTTATCAATATTTTCCTATTTATAAACAATCTTCTAACCGCTTAATCTCCTTGATCACATTTCCCATGATCAATCATAGCCATCAGATCTTCAATCTTGTCTAGGTTCATTGTATCTTTCGATCTGAAAATGTTTTACCCCGCCTTGGAACTTGCACATTCACCTTGGAACTTGTGTTAGGGTAATGCGGTTCAAACTGAGCTGTAGATCTTCTTTATGACTTTCCATTGCCTTAGATTCATTTAACAAACTTCTTCCATGGCTTGCTAATCATTGATCTGCTCCAGCTCATCAGCTTCTTTCATTAAATATCACATGTAAACATTTAATGCATTATGTTATAGCTCGCTTACAACTTGGTGAATACTAAACTTCACTCGATAGACATTCTGTCTTCATTAACTGACTGCGATAACCTTAGGGTTTACTGACTAGGTTCCTTAGGGTTTACCAACTAGGTTCTTTGCTTGATAACATAGTATAGTATTAACCTTTACATTTTACAACATATGTATGATGTTAAAACAATCTAAAACATCAAGATCTCATCATTGTCTGACTCGATAGAGTTTCCCATTGAATAACTTATCCCCTTATTCATCATATTCTTTCTTGTGTCTTTACCGACTCCTTTATAATCTTCATATCATATTTCTCAAGATATGGCAACATCATACTGAATTAGAAAATCAATTTCTTGACATCAATGACAAAATAATAATATCAAGATAGTAAAACATCTTTAATCAGTTATGTCCATAATCATCAACAACCTTCTCAATATCCTTATAATGTAATATTGCCAACAATCTCCCCCTTTAGCATTGATGGCAAAACCAATTGATTTGATCTTTAAAAAAAATTTCGGATTGCTGTGATTCTAAAATGCTGAAATGCTCTCCCCCATTCATTAGATCTTCTATTTTTTTTCTTCTCAGTCTTCTCAGGTCTTCTCCCCTTTTTTAGGTCTTCTCCTCCTTAGGTCTTCTCCCCCTTAGGTAGGTCTTCTCCCCCTTTGACAAAAATGCCAAAAAGAAAAAGAACTAAAACATAATTTCTATTTGTAAGAAGTTATTGCATGCTGTTGTGTATCAACTGAGTCTCGGTCAGAGCATTTGTCTTCAATTCCTGTTCCCTGTATCATTCTCTGTATTATCCTAGTATTAATTCCAGTATGCTTTCAGAAAAACATTCTAAAGTGTATCAATCCAGCATCAGCTTCCCAAAAGATATTCAATAGAGTCATCGAAGTGATTCTTTCACCGAACTCAGTCAGTGAGTAAAATATAGGGGTAGGACCCCTAACTTACTTCTAAGATATTCAAAAGTGTCCTTTGGTAGTGGCTTGGTGAAGATATCAGCTATCAGCTCCTTTGTGTTAACATATTCCAACACCACTTTCTTCTCTAAGATAATGATATTTGATAGAGATGTGCTTTGTCTTAGAGTGCATAACAGGGTTTTTTGAAATATTAATGGCACTAGTATTGTCATAGAATATAGTTACTGGCTCGGTACCTTTCTCATTTATACCTTCCAACAGTTGTTTGATCCATGCAATGTTGGTACAATTCAGTGCTGCTGCAACATATTCAGCTTCGGCTGTTGACTGAGAAACACATCCTTGTTTCTTGCTAAGCCAACTCACTAGTCTTTCTCCTAAGAAGAAAGCTCCTCCACTTGTGCTTTTTCTGTCATCAATGTTGCCTACCCAATCAGCATCAGTATAAACTTTTAAATCAAAATCATTTCCTTTCTGATATACTAAGCCATCATCTTTAGTGCCTTTCAAGTATCTGAAAATTCTTTTGATTGCAGTCATGTGGATTTCCTTAGGATCTGCAGAGAATCTTGCAACAATACCTACTGCATGTGCTATATCTGGCCTGCTGTGAACAACATATTACAACTTTCCAATCATAGATCAGTAAAGTGTCTCATCAACAGATGCAGATTCATCATTCTTTGATAGTTTACAGTTGGTAGTCATAGCAGTACTTACTGGTTTTGAATCCTCCATTCCAAATTTCTTCAAGATTTCCTTTATGTACTTGGATTGAGTAATGAAAATCTCATTTTTCATTTGTAATATCTGTAAGCCTATAAAATACTTTATCTCACCGATTAATGACATCTCAAATTCTTTGTTCATTTCATTTCCAAAGTTCTTGCATAAAGAGTCATTTCCACAAAATATAATATCATCAACAAATATGGCTGAGATTAATATTCCATTTTCATCATTCTTCATGTACATGTTGCTGTTCTCACTTGTCTTTATAAAACCAATCTTAATCAAATAAGAGTGCAATCTCTCATACCATGCTCTAGGTGCTTGTTTCAGACCATATAAAGCTTTGTTCAATTTACATACCTGATCTTTATCATTGTCGTCAACAAATCCTTTAGGTTGTTCAATGAAAACTTCTTCTTCTAATATTCCATTCAAAAATGCAGATTTGACATCCATTTGATATACCTTGAAGTTTTTGAAAGCAACATATGCCAACAATGTTCTAACTCCTTCAAGTCTAGCAACAGGTGCAAAAGTCTTACCATATTCAATTCCTTCTTCTTGGGCATATCCTTTGCAAACTAATCTTGCTTTGTTCCGAATGACCTCACCATTTTCATTTAGCTTATTTCTGAAGATCCACTTTGTATTGATTACATTTTTGTGCTTCGGTCTTGGGACCAATGTCCATGTGTCATTCTTTTTGATTTGATCAATCTCTTCAGTCATAGCATTTATCCAATCTTCACTGTTAAATGCCTCTTTCACAATTCTCAGTTCAAATTCAGATGTCAAACATGTGTTCTGTCTCAATTTGTTCCTTGTCATCACTAGATCATCCTTATCTCCTATAATCTGAATTGGTGCATGGTGTCTTCTGACATACTTGGCTAATATAGGCTCGGTAGGTTCTGTATGATCTTCTTCATCACTCGATAACTGGATATTTTCTACATTTTCTTCAACAGTTATCTCAGTAGGACTTCTTGGTTGCACATAGACAAATTTATCACAGTGTTTTGGTTCTTTGGAATTCCCTTCATCAGTTCTTTCTGCAAATTCATCAATTTTCACATTTGCACTTTCTACTATTTTGTTAGATGATTTGATCAGACATTTAAATGCTTTGCTTCTAGAAGAATATCCTAGAAATGTTCCTTCTTCACTTTTTTGATCAAACTTGCCATTCTATCATCTTTATGAACATAACATTTACTTCCAAAGATCTTAAAATAACTTACATTAGGTTTCTTGCCATACTAGATTTCATAAGGTGTCTTCAAAGTACCTTTCTTCAATTGAACTTGGTTCAAAGTGTAAACGACTATGCTTATTGCTTCTCTCCAAAATGTTTGTGGAACCTTCTTCTCAATCATCAGTGTTCTAGCATAATCCACAATATATTTGTTTCTTCTTTCAGCTATTCCATTCTCCTGTTTAGTTCTCGGTGCAGAGACTTGTCTTTTAATACCATGATCATTGCAAAATACGTTGAACTCATCAGATGTGAACTCTCCTCCTCTATCTGATCTAGGATATTTCAGTTGTCTTCCTGTTTCATTTTCAACTCTAGCCTTGTACCACTTAAACATTTGAAAAGCTTTTGATTTTTCTTTTAAAAATATTACTAACATCATCCTTGAATAGTCATCCACAAATAATATGAAATACTTATCACTATAATAACTTTGAACTTTCATAGGACCACAAAGATCACTGTGCACAAGATCTAAAATTCCCTTAGAAGTGTAGGACTTACTTGTAAAGCTTGATCTTGTCATTTTACCCATCTGACATCCTTGACACATAGCATTTTCAGGTTTTTCAAGACTCGGTAGACCTCTTACTCTGTGCTTCTTACTTATCTTGATCAGATTATCAAAATTAACATGATAAAATCTTTTATACCATAACCAGGTATTATCAATCTTTGCATGCAAACACTTATTGTGAGTTGAGTCAAGGTGAAATGTATTACCTTTTGTTTGTGTCCCGGTAGCAACTAACTTTCCATTCTTGTCATGAACTTTGACAATTCCTTTCTAAAATTCTATTCAGTAACCTATGTTGTTTAGCTGTGCTACACTCAACAAATTATATTTCAAACCTTCAACCCAATAAACATCATTGCATCTTGCTTTATCAAGAAGTGTTATGGAATCTTTACCTCTTACCGAGCATGGTGCATCATTACCAAATCTAACATAGCCTCCATCATAATCTTCTAACATAACAAACTTGTGTTTATCTCCTGTCATATGATGTGAGCATCCACTGTCTATAATCCAAGAATCATTAGTGTTTATGTGAGATATTAGGGTTTTTTCTTCATACCTTTCTTCATCTGATCCATCCTTGATAGCCACATAAACAACTTCTTCTGTGTCAGTCTCATCTGATTTATCATCTTTAGATTCCTCATCAACAATTAAGCATGTCTTTCTATCTCTTCTTCTAAAGTCTTGGTGTCCTCTGTAATGATTATCTTTTTGTCTGTCATCTCGGTAATCTCTCTTTTCAGTAAAATCTTTGTCAAGACAGTTAGAAGCCATATGTCCAATCTTATCGCAATTGAAACATTTCCAAGGTAGTTTTCCTTTATACTTACCTTTGCCTCTTGGTAACCTTTTGGCCAATAGTGCTTCAAACTCTTCTTGCTTTCTGATTTCTTCATATAGTTTGTGTACCTTCTCCATGTTCTTCTGAAATCTTTCACTTGCTCCACTGTGATCTCCTTCAGAGTACTTATACTTTCTTTCATTGTAATCATTAGATTCATTCAGACAAAAAGAACTAAATGCAGATTCAACTTTATTTACCGATGACCCACTGTTATCAAAATTACTTAACTCAAATGCATGTAGCTTACCAATAGTAGCATCCAAGGAAACTGGCATATTAGGTACAGACCTCAATTCATTGATTGCAGAGACTTGGATTACATAGGTAAGTAAAAGGGTTCTTAACAACTTACTTGTCACATCCTTTTCTTCAATAGTTCCTCCTGCTCCTTTGATTTAATTTACAATCTCCTTTAGTCTTGTACTGTATTGGGTTATGTTCTCACCTTCATTCATCCTCATAGATTCAAGTTGTCCTCTTAAACTATCAACTTTTTCTCTTTGAACATGTTCATCTCCTCCATATACAAATATGAGCTTAGTCGACATTGCCTTTGCATCATTGCAACCTTCTAGATCATTAAACTCAGAATCGGTCAATGTAGATGTTATTTCAATCATTGCTTGAATATGTTCTTTCTTCGCCTTTATCTCTTCCATAGTCAATGGATAGGTTCTCCGTGCAACAAAATCATTCTCTAGATAGTATATAGCATATTCTCCAACTCTTGATAGATGTAGCTTCATCCTTTTCTTCCATGTAGAGAAACTTGACTTATTTAGCTTAGGTGCATCCCTCTTATACATCTTTGGATCTTTAACTCAAGTGCCTTTAAACTTTCCTTTCAGAGTCCAAAGCTCTAATACCAATTGACAATTCTGATACTTAATATAAGTATAGATGCAATAGCCAACAAGATGGGGGGGGGGGTGAATCATACAAACTTAATCATCCATAAAAACATCAGATTCAACCTTGGTAACATATATATCAGTCATATAACGAAAAACTGTCAAACATGCAAACTCAAAAGCATATGAACAATATAAACCTCATAACACCAGATTTAACGTGGAAACCCAAATAGGGAAAAACCACTGTGGGATTTCGGACCCACTAAGAAATATACTCTTCTAGAGTATGCTTGGTTAAAAGCAAATCCTGTTAAAGATTACAAACACATTGCTAGATGTGACCCGGTTAAGGGATTTCCCTCAGATCTGTTAGGATCTTCACTTTGTTAGAAGTGACCTTGTTAAAGGATTTCAAACACTCAATTAGAATGTCACCTTGTTAGAGGATTTACATATAAGACTGTTAAGTCCACTCGGTTAAGAGATTTCCTATCACTTTCACAAAATAATATAGCAATACAATCTATCTGCAACTTCACATCTAAAATACTAAAGAAAATTCCTATTTGTTCAATACAATCTATACATAGAACTAATCTTGTCTATTTGCTGGGCATCAATACTCTGTTATTCTAACAGATCTTCAAGCTTCTGTGCTTGGTAATCACTATGTAGCATCCCTATGCATACACTTACCTGCATACATTGTTTATCAACAATTTCCTATTTATAAACAATCTTCCAACCGCTTAATCTCCTTGATCACATTTCCCATGATCAATCATAGCCATCAGATCTTCAATCTTGTCTAGGTTCATTGTATCTTTCGATCTGAAAACATTTTATCCCACCTTGGAACTTGTGTTTGGGTAATGTGGTTCAATTTGAGCTGTAGATCTTCTTGCCAACTTTCCATTGCCTTAGATTCGTTTAACAAACTTCTTCCACGGCTTGCCAATCATTGATCCGTTCTAGCTCATTAGCTTCTTTCATTAAATATCACATGTAAACATTTAATGCATTCTGTTATAGCTCGGTTACAACTTGGTGAATACTAAACTTCACTTGGTAGACATTCTGTCTTCATTAACCGACTACGATAACCTTAGGGTTTACCAACTAGGTTCCTTAGGGTTTACCGACTAGGTTCTTTGCTTGATAACATAGTATATTATTAACCTTTACATTTTACAACATATGTATGATGTTAAAACAATCTAAAACATCAAGATCTCATCATTGTCTGACTCGATAGAGTTGCCCATTGAATAACTTATCCCCTTATTCATCATATTCTTTCCTATGTCTTTACCGACTCCTTTATAATCTTCATATCATATTTCTCAAGATATGGCAACATCATACTGAATTAGAAAATCAATTTCTTGACATCAATGACAAAATAATAATATCAAGATAGTAAAACATCTTTAATTAGTTATGTCCATAATCATCAACAACCTTCTCAATATCCTTATAATGTAATATTGCCAACAACAAGTTTACAGGCAAGATGGCAGAGGCCGGAGCGAGAGCTTAAATTTCAAATTCTCAGCAAGGCGGGAACCCTGGTTCCAATGGTGAGATCGACCAGATCAATGGCACTGGTCCTATTGGTGATAAGGACAAGCCCTTGGACTTCCCAGTTGCTGTTGCTGACTCACAGTCTGATGGTACTCTATTTGCAGTGACAACGGATTCATCTGGGCATTTGGGGGAAGGGTCCAATGGGGGGCCCATTCCATGAGATGACCCCACGGATAGCAGGAGGGAGGGAAAAAAATGGTCTTCCCTTTTTGGAACTAGACCAACTAGTAAATCCTCTCTTCCTCCTATTAAGAACATTTCTGACCCTTCCGATGGTAAGTTTGCTATCTCCATCCCTGACCAGGTTCTGGACTATAATATCAATAGTATGTCGAACTCCTTGGTAGGGAAATTTATGGGTTCGCGCCCCAACATTGAAGTTGTTAGGGCCTTTGTCAAACAAAAATGGGCTCTTAAAGGAAACGTTGAGGTCTCTGCACTACCCAAGGGTCTTCTATCTTTTTCCTTTTCCTGTGAAGAAGATAATGTTAAGATCTTGTGCGGGAGTCCCTGGATGGTAGGAAAGACAACTCTCGTTCTAAGAAAATGGCATCCGAAACTTAACATGAATGATTTTCTTCTGGCCCAAGTTCCAGTTTGGATAAAGCTTCCAGGATTGCCTCTTGAATATTGGGTAGAAAGTATCTTCTCTAGAATAGCAAGTTCTTTTGGCGAGCTGCTCTCTATAGACCCAGTCATTGCTTCAAAAAGAAGATTAACCCATGCAAGGTTCTATGTTGGAGTAGCCCCCGAGGCAGATATGCCGGAATAGATAGACCTAGTTTCAAAACTGGGAACCTAGAAGCAACATATAGAATATGAAACTATTCCTTTCGCGTGCTTCCACTGTAAAAAAGTAGGTCATTGGGCAAAATCCTGCCCAAAAAAGCAAAAGGCAGAGCCCAAGCAGCTCAAACCTCAGACTGAAAGTCAGAATATGCCAGAGAAATGGGTGTGGCAAGTTAAAAATATAGAAAATAAGGAAGAAAATTCCAATCACTTTTCTCCTTTGGGGGAACAGAAGGAAGCCTCAAACTCCATCTTCAGTCCCACTACTCAGGAAGCAGAGAGAAATGTAATGACCAAAGCCAGTCCCATAAGAACAACTCAAAAAAAGGAATTGAATGATCAGAGCAATCCTCTAAATGCGATAGCTGAAGTGGTTGATGACACATATGAAAACAAGGTAGTGGAAGCAAGAGATTACCAACTTGAGGAAGGAGATATCTCTGATCCCCAAGTTGAAAGGACTGACTCTTCTGTAGCCATACCTAGCTTTGAAATTCAAGAAGCCCAAAATTGTGCAATTTTGGGTATGAATCTTTCGGATTCGGATCAGAATTCAAGAACAGCAAACAATGTTTCAACTGATTCCAGAGCTCTTAAATGGGGTAATGAGAAAGAAATTTTTAAAATCCTCATCAATCTGGAAGCGGCTCCTATGATAGAAACAGAATGGAAGCAGCCTAAACACAGGAACAGGAAAGCAACAACTCCCTCGACATCACTGATAAGGAAATCCAGTAGAATAGCTCAAGTTGATGTGGGATACATCTCCTCTTCCCGAGGACGGCCCTCTAACCACAAAGTAAGAGACATGGAGGCCAGCAAGAACATAGCAGATGGAACTCAAAAAACTCTCAAGGAGTTGGGAATTGGTAAGTAGCTATGAAGATAATTTCTTGGAACATAAGGGGACTAAACAATCCCCATAAACATGATATTATTAGGAATATGATAAGAGACAACAATCCTGACATTTTTCTTATTCAAGAAACCAAAATGAGTAGAGAAAAAGTTGAATCTTTGAAGTTCTTCAAAAATGGCAATGTTAGTGGGGGTAGTTCTGAGGGTGCTTCTGGGGGCATTGCTACCATCTGGAATCTTAGCATTGTTAAAGGCCAAGTCATTATTCAGGAAATTAATTTTTCTTGTATCAAATTCGAGCATCTTAAAGATGGTTCTTCATGGGTTCTCACAAACATTTATGCTCCTAATACCTTAAAGGCTAGAAACTCTTTTTGGAAAAAGATCAGACAGGCTAGGGACAGCTTCAAAAATCTTAGTTGGATGGTTATGGGGGATTTCAATACGCCTTTGAAAGAGGAGGAAAAATTTGGAAGTAGTCCTTCTTAGCTGGAAAGTAGGATGGCCCTCATGGATTTTATTAATTCCCAAGCTCTTAATGACTTGGAGATACAGGGTTGCAATTTCACTTGGACAAATAGGAGAAATGGTAATGACCTTATTCAAGTGCATCTTGACCGAACTCTCATTTCTGATGACTGGTATAGTCAGTACTTCTGTTCTTTGTCTGCTCATATTTGGGTTGGTTCCGATCACTTTCCAATCACCTTCAATGCTGATCTAATCAATAGAAGGAGAAACTATCCCTTTAGATTTGAAAAAATGTGGACCCTTCACCCAGACATTAAAAAAAATATTCAAAAATGGAGTATCCAAGTTGAGGGAATGACTATGTTCAAAGTTGTTAAGAAGCTCAAAAGTGTGAAGGACAACATTCAACTCTGGAATAAGAACAACTTTGGGAATATATTTGAGGCTAAGAGTAAAATTCAGGAAAACCGCAAAGAAATATAGGACCAGATCCAGAAGGATGGTTTCAGTACTGTGTCTATTGCTGATGAAAACGAGATCCTTAAGAAATACCATGACATTATTGCTAAAGAGGAAATGTTCTGGAAGCAGAGATCGAGATGCATTTGGCTCAAGGAAGGGGACAGGAGTACAAGATTCTTCCATATGTCGACTATCAAGCATAAAGCAGCCAATAGGATTAACAAGTTAGTTGTGGAAAGTGGGGAGCTGGTCAAGGAGGATGAAATAAGGAATGAAGCTAAGAGGTATTTCTTGGACCTCCTAAAGAGGGACAGTCTAGATGCTGAAGCTCAGTCCTCTTTTCTTCAGAACATCCCTTGTCTCATTAATGCCCAAAATAATGCCTTCCTCTCTTCCATTCCATCTATCTTAGAAATTAAAAATGCTGTTTTCTCCTTTGATGAAAACAAAGCACCTGGACCTGATGGTTTCCCAATGCTCTTTTTTCAAGAGTTTTGGGATATTATTGGGATTGATGTAGCCAATGGGGTTAAGGAATTCTTTGGGGCTAGAAAAATCTTGAAAGAAATCAATGGTACTTTTATTGCCCTCATCCCCAAGATCCAAGGTGTTGAATCTTTGGACAAGTTCAAACCTATTAGCCTCTGCAACTCCTTTTACAAGATCATATCTAAGGTCCTGACTTCTAGACTTTTGTCTATCCACCCTACCTTAATTAAACACCAGTAGAATGGGTTTGTTCCTGGAAGATAAATTCTTGATTCCATTATTACAGTACATGAGAATATTCACTCTCTTGTGAGAGCGAAAAAGTAGGGTCTCATCCTCAAGCTTGACCTCTCCAAAGCCTATGATAGGGTTGACTAGTCTCTTCTTCAGAAAGTTCTTACTTCTTTTGGGTTTGCCCCTAGAGTTGTGGATCTTTTCTCCCAACTTATCACATCTGTGTCCTTTGCTATCCTTATCAATGGTTCTGCTTCAAATTTTTTCCAAGCATCGAGAGGTCTTAGGCAAGGAGATCCTATCTCCCCAATCCTTTTCATTATTATGGCAGAATGCTTTGGTCGAACCATGGAAAATTTGGTGCAACATGAATCCTTTAAGGGCCTCCAACCTTCTTCTGCTGACCTTATTTGTTCACACCAGTAGTTTGTTGATGATACAATAATTATGGGGGAATCAAGCATCTCAGAAGCTAAAGTACTGAAGAGTACCTTGTGCAAATTTGCATCTGCAATGGGGTAGCTTATTAACTGGGCCAAAAGTGATGTCTTTTTCATTAATACTCCTGACAAAAGACAACAGAGGATTAGCAAAATTCTGGAGTGTAAGATTGCTGACCTTCCTGCTACCTACCTTGGACTCCCCATGGGGATTGCCCCTCCTGACTCCTTTTGGAGTTCTCTAGTTGATAAATTTTACAAAAAACTTGCAGGTTGGAAAGAGGCCCTCTTAAGTCAAGCTGGTAAGCTCCTTCTCCTTAAGGTTACTCTTCAAAGTATCCTTATTTATGCTCTTAGCCTATTCAGAATTTCAGTTAAGTATGCTAAAGCTATTGAGAAAGTTCAAAGAAGATTCCTATGGTCTGTGGTTGAGGAAAAGAAAAGAAAAGAATGTCCTTGGTGGCATGGGATCAGGTCTGTAGTCCAAAAAACAAAGGTGGTCTGGGGCTCAGGAGGATTCGTACTTTAAATGAAGCTCTCTTGTCCAAACAAGCTTGGAGATGGTTTCACTCTGATTCTGAATGGTGCAAAATTTGGAGAAGTAAGTATTCTCTTCTGTCCTCTTCTCTCTCTTCTTTTCTTAATTCGGATTTCAACATAAATGGATCCCATATTTGGCACCATGTTTCCAAATGTAAAGATGTGATTGCTAAAGGAGTGATATGGAAACTTGAAAATGGCAGAAAAGTTAGATTCTGGGAGGGTCCCTAGCTTCTTGATAGACCCCTTTTGGATTCCCATGAGTGGGCCTCCCATGCCCCTTCCTGTATTGGCTCTTTTGGTTCTTTGGTGGCAGATTATTGGGATGGGAACAATTGGTAGAACATTGATAGTATTCACCCTAGCCTTTCTAAGCTCAAAACCCAACTATCTGCTATTTGGCTGAATAAGGAAGAGGACTCCCTAATTTGGAAACATGATCCGAAAGGCATTTTAACTATGTCTTTGATGTATTGTATCCTATCCCCCCCCCTCCTATAAATCTTTTCTGGTCTAAAGCTTGGTTAAAAGGTCTCACTCCCAAAATCAATTTTTTCTTCTGGACTATCCTCCAAAATAAGATCCTTACTATTGACAACCTAAAATGTAGAGGTTTTGCCATTCCAAATAGGTGTTTGTTGTGCTTTGAAGAGGAAGAGTCAGTGGACCATCTTGCCCTCCACTGTTCCTTCTTAGCCTCTGTTTGGGAAAGTTTCCTCAAGAGCTTTAGTTTAGCTTGGGTGTTTCCCAGTAACATCAGAGATTTTTTCTCCTCCTGGCAAATTCAATGGACTAACTCTTTTCTGAGATGTATGTGGTAGCTCTCTCTTCCTCACATTTTGTGGGGTCTTTGGAAAGAAAGAAACAACCGAATATTCAGGGATGTGTCCCTAAAACAAGACATTGTTTTTCAGAAAATTCAAAGGGCTATCCAGGAAAATATGGGAATCATGGAGGTCTCTTGTTACTCAAATAACTCCCTAGAGTCAAATATCTTAAGAGCGTGGAATATGAAGATTACTGATGGTCCTAATCTTAGCTACAATAAAAGGCTTGAAGCTAAATGGAAAACCCCTCCCCAAGGTTGGCTCAAAATCAATTTCGATGGTGCAGCCAAAGGAAACCCAGGTCCTTCAAGCTATGGAGCTATTCTTAGAGATTACAGAGGTGTTTGCAAAGGTATGATTGTTGTCCCCATTGGTACTCAAACCAATCATAAAGCGGAAGCTATGGCAGCCCTTCAAGGCATTATCCTAGCCAAAAAATGGAATTGCCCCTATCTTTGGATAGAAGGGGACTCTTATAATATAATAAAGTGCCTCAATGGGACTTCAAAGCCCTCTTGGTCGATTCACAATATAATTACTTCTGCTATTGACATCATTAGAACCTTTAAAAAATGCCATATATCCCGTATCTATCGAGAGGCCAACTGTTTTGCTGATTGGGCTGCAAATGTGGCTGTTAAGAATGAGATTATTACCACGTGGATGGGTGAGAGCGGTCTCCCTGAAGATGTCAGACAAATCATAATTGATGAAAGATATCAAAGTACCCCAAAGACTCTTGATTGACAGGGTAATTATGAAAAGTACTGATGTAAGCACCTCGAGTTACTTCTATAATGAGAAAATCACTCATTATAGCATCAAAGCTAGCAAATCATGTTTTATAATCTATTAGATCATTAAGGCTACACACGCTTTCTGAGTATTTGTTTTAGTTCTGAAAAGCTCTCTGTTTTACCAGTTCTGTAAACTTCAAAATTTGGCTGTGAGAAATGACACCATGGGCGGAAATAAGAGATGATATGAGCCAAGTAGTTGCAAGGAGTGGAAACAGAAAGAAGAGGTGTGGGAAATTTTGCAGAAGGGTGGTCTTTCGAGCTTCATAGAGAGACTCCACAGTCGTGATGGAAAGGTAACTAGCCTCTTTTGCAAAAATTGGAAGAAGGACATGCTAAAAATGGGTGACCAAATGATGGAAATTGATGAAGAATTAATAGTTAAAGCTACGGGCCTCAACAGGGAGGGCTGCAACTTCTACAGAGATAGGAAGGTCAGCAGGGAAGCCATCGAAAGGTACCCGGTTACAGAGAAAGAGAAAAAAAAACTGGTAAAGTTGAGCAAAACCTATTACCCGCCTAGGGCTTTTGCAAAACCCTGGTAGGAAATTCTCTTTGTTTTAATGTAGTATATAACTCTAGATGGTAGGTTTATGAAAGTCTATGGGTATCATTTTGTTCTGTTAAACCATTTTAGGCATAATGATAAGGTAAACTTTCCTTACTTCTTGCTCTGCTTAATGAATGCCTCCCTAAAATCCTACAAAGAAAATCCTCGGGGTGATACCACAATGCACCAAGGTCTTATGGTCCTCATTTATGACCATTTAAAGGCCAGTCAAATCAACCGAAAGCAGCTCTCTATGGACTCTGAGGAAGATATGTCTGATTCTAATTTTTCAGAGGAGGAGGAATCAGACAATGATTCCTTGACTGATAATGAGGATAGCTCTAATGATTTAGAGTATGAGAGTAGTAAGAAGAGGAAATCAAGACCCTCTTCTTCTAAGAGCAAAAAAAATCAAAGCAAACCCTTGATCAGTATCTCTTCAGAAGAAAAGTACTCTGATTTTTCTGAAGAGAAGAAGAACCCTAAGAGGTTGTTGAAGAAGAAAAGTAAAAACCAAGTCCAGACCCAGAAAAAGCATAAGAAAATAGAGGAGACTGGCAAGGAATCGGAAGATGACAAGCAAACTAGGACCCTGGAAGCCGAGCACAACTTGGAAATGGAGACAATGGAGGAGACTCTCAGGGCCGCTGACACTATTTCTGCCCTCCATATTCCTAAAAACAAATAGGTAACCCTTGGAAAAGTGACTCCCTCCTCTAGCCCTCCTCCCAAGGCCTTGAATGGTTTTATGAAAACTATTGAATGGCTTATTGATGGGTATAAGAAAGCAGCGGATGAGTATAAAAAACTTTGCAATAGAGTCTTGATTCTGGAGACCATTAACATTGGTGAGGGGAATACAATGGCCGATTATATCGAGGATCTGAAAAACACTATTGCTAAAGTGGAAGACATCAGAGATGCTTTTAACCCCAGGTTTGAGAAGATTGAAAAGAAGATGCTGGACAAAAAAACCTTGGCGGAAACTAGTGAAAAAATGCTCTCAGACACAATCATCAAAGTGGAAAAGATTGAGGAGTGCCTTAAGAATATTGCAGAGCAGAGCCTCAGCATTCTGAAAATCTTGGCCAACAATACCCATACTCTCATCAGCAAGCTTGATGACGACAAGGAAATCCAAGAAATTGACCTGGACGCTGAAGGAATAGGGGAAGCCCAAGGTCCCAGAACCCGCACTAGAGGAAAGAGGAAGGAAAAGAAAGTGAATAAGGATCTGGAGGAGCTGAAAGTAGTCGGGGTGACCTATGATGAGCTGGTGATAAAGGAAGAGGATCTGCTAAAGAAAATTGCTATGTAGTGTCTCCTTGGTCTCTTTGCTATGTTTTGTTGGTTTGCTGTTCTTTCTTTTCGCTAGTCTTTTGGCCAGTTGTTTTGTATGTGGACTTTTATTCCTTTTTCTACTTTCTATCTTTCTATGATGTAATGGTTTCCTTAAAATGTGTTTTTCAATCAATCAGAACAACAAGTTTATTTGAACTCTTCTGAAGTTCTCCCTGTTAGGAGCCAAGCCTGGTTAGAATCTTATACAACAATATTTTGTTAGAAATAGATCTAGTTAAGGACCACTCAGTTAGGGGATTGACTACAAATACCCTATTAAAGGCAACACCCTGTTAAAGGTAACCTCAGTGGAGGATTTCAAATCCAAGCTAATGGATCACCTAGTTAGAGGATTTCAACAACAAGCCTGTCAGAGCTTACCTAATGAGGGGATTTCAAAACTTCTGTAATGGTTAGAGAACAACAAGTTCTTGACTGATCTGGAAATAACACTTTCTTGTTGAATCAGATCCTTTATCGCTCCCATCTTCCTTCACATCATTTTTACAGACACACCTCCTGGTTCAAAAACAATCACTTTCACACTCTATCAAATTGCCAACAACACATTCAAACAATCCATCGGTCTTATAAGCAAATACTTTAGGTCGGTAACATGACACAGACACTACAATTCTCATAGAGATTACAAGCTCATCAGTTCAATCTTGATTGTTAGATTACATTGCAATCAACTTCACATTCTTCTAGGTATCTACAACCGCTCTTGGATCACCGCACTTTGAATCTTGTAACTCATCATACATTTGTCACTTCATACTATGCATTTGATCATTCCCAAGATAAATAGTTATCGTAACATGCCAAAACCATCTAGAAACTCATCATGTGCACAATGCATATGTGTCATCTTCATCACCGATCATCATAAGATCATAAACCATCACAACCGATCTCCAAGTTCCATTGATTAGGGTTCTTCTTCTGAACTGGTTAGGGTTACCAGTTGGTCTTCACTGCTTCATTACTGATTTCCTTCATTCCTTCATTACTGGTTGCATTTACTACTTCATTACCGATTTCTATTGACAATGAATGACAACACTTCCAATCTTCATGCAATTCCAACATAGTAACCAAGAAATATGCCCTCATCACTTTTGTCATCAAACTTTCCAATATAATCACTTCTTTTAATAAAACATCTCCTACCAAATTTTTTGAAGTAACTAACATTCGGTGATCTACCATATGAGTATTCATAGGGTGTTTTGTCCTGACCTCTTTTGACCAGTATACAATTCATTGTATAAATAGTTGTGCTGACAGCTTCTCTCCAAAATGTCTTAGCTACACCTCCTTGGATTAACATAGTCCTAGAAGCTTTGACCACTAACCGGTTGTTCCTTTTTGCAATACCATTCTACTGTGGTGTCCTTGGTGCAGATAGCTACCTCTTGATCCCATCATTTTCATAATATCTAGTGAATTTTTCTAGAGTAAATTCACCACCTTGATTAGTTCTCAAACATTTTAGCTTCCTTCCACTTTCATTTTCAACCAAGGCTCTAAATGCCTTAAATTTGCTAAATGCTTATGTCTTGTCTTTCAAGAATGTGACCCACATCATCCTTGAGTAGTCATCGGCAAATATCATGAACTATCGATCACCTTGAATACTCCTAGTCCTCATTGGTCCACATAGGCTAGTATGAACCAAATCTAGCAAATGTTTAGCTAAGAAAGATTTTCTCTTCAACATTGAGGATGTCATTTTACTTAACTGATATTCCTTGCACAAAGCATTCACCGGTTCGTCCAACTATGGAAAAAATCTTACTGATTTTGACTTCCTAACTCTTACAATGTTATCAAAATTCACATGACAAAACCTCCAATGCCAAAGCCAATTGTCTTCTACTTTTGCAATCAAACAACTATTGGCTTTAGAGTTTAAGTGAAATAGGTTACCTTTGGTTTGTTTGCCAATTGCAATCAGTTCACATTTGCTTCCAAGGATCTTGCAAACTCTATTATTGAATTCTAACGTGTAATCTTTGTCATTGAGTTGAGAAACACTCAAAAGATTGTGTTTCAGTCCTTCAATCCAGTAGACATCATCTGCACTACTCTTACCATTCAGGAAAATGGATCCTTTGCTTTTAACCATGCAGGGAGTGTTATTCCCAAATCTGACAATACCTCCATCAAATTCTTCCAATGTTAGAAACTTGCTTCGGTCACCAGTCATGTGGTGTGAACAACCACTATCTATAATCCAGTCATCTAAATTATCCAAGTGCGAGACCAATGCCTTCTGATCTGTTGTGTCTTCTTTGATAGGAACAAAGACAATGTCCTCATTTGTATCTACCTCAGATTCTTCATCTGTAATACCTTCATCCACTGCAATGAGATAATTTATTTTTTCTTTTCTTTTAACCTTCCTATATTTCTCTCATTTTTCCTCATTATCTCCATTGGGGAAGTTAGCAGCAATATGTCCTATCCGGTTACATGCAAAACATTTCAGTGGTAATTTACCTCTATAATTACTGGTACCTCTAAGTAACCGCTTGGCCAACAATTGTTCGATTTTCATTAGGCTATTTTCATCATGTATCTCTCTACTAGATCTAGATTCATGACTGTAACTTACTTCTCTACTTTTCTTTACTGGTTGGGTTGAGATTGAGGCTTTAAATGCAGATTCTGATGTTTGAACACTTCCATTAAAACCATTTAATTCAAATGCAGTCAATTTGCCAATAATAGAGTGAAGAGTTACCTTTGTCATGTCAATAGATTTGAGTTCTTGAATGGCTGCAACTCTAATAATGTAGACTGGTAGAAGGGTTCACAATACCTTGCTAACCACAGTGGTATCATCCACTATACTTCCAACACTTTTTATTTCTCCTATTATCTCCTTGATTGTCTGACCATACTATTGAATGTTTTCACCTTCAACCATTCGTATGTCATGAAATTTTCCTGCGAGTCTCTCTTCCTTGGCTATCTTTGCATTCTTATCACCGCCATAGATTTATTCCAGTTTCTTCCAAACTTCATGTGCAATCTCTAATCCATAAACATCAACATATTTTGAATTTGACAAGGTATTGATGATGGCTTTCAATACTTGGTTGTTCTCTTGTTGCTCCTTCTTCTCATCATCTATCGCAATTCCACTAGGCATGTTATACTTAGTAACAACTTGGTCCCAATACTGACTTCCTAAGCTATTGATGTAAGTCTTCATCCTATCAGTCTAGATTCTATAGTTATCTTTTTTCAACTTCAGACCTTCTCTCTTCATCATTTTCTCCTAGATATTTTCCTCAAGCTATTAGCTTATACTTAAGAGGACCTGGAATGCTCTGATACCAATTGATAATATGATGAAACTATAAAGATCTGGTCAACTACTGAGAGGGGAGGTGAATTAGTAAATAGAAAATTAACTAAACTTTCACCAAACTTATTTCCAACTTAGAAACAACTCGTGAAGTTAACCGGTTTAGTCACTAAAAGAAATCTGCAACAGGACTGTTAAAATTTATGGGCTAACCTAATACTTAGTGATATAATGCAACAGATCTGAAACATAAATACGATTGGACTAAAATCTTAAACCACTTCACTAATACCAGTAAAAACATATTTTAGATCATTTCCAATCATTTAAATATATCTATGTAGATTTACTAGTCATTCATATCAACCATATGAAAATCACATCCAAAAAATCATTCACCACTTGACACAATGATTTTTCACATGGAAACTCAAATGGGAAAAACCATGGTGGAGATTAATGCCTACAAGTTTTATTGACCTCTTTTGAAGTTTACCCTATTAGGAGCCAAGCCTTGTTAGAAGCTTATAGAATAATGTTTTATTAGGAACAAATCTGGTTATGGACCACTTGATTAAGGGATTGACTACCAATACCCTATTAAAGGCAACGTCAGTGGAGGATTTCAAATCTAAGCTAATGGATCACTTGGTTATAGGATTTCAACAAAAAGCCTGTTAGAGCTTACCCTATGAGGGGATTTCAAAAACTATGGTAATGTTTAGAGAGCGACAGGTTCTTTGACTGATCTAGAAATAACACTTCCTTGTTGAATAAGATCCTTTACTGCTCCTATCTGCATTCACAACATTCTGCAAACACACCTCCTGGTTCAGCAAAAATCACTTGCACACTCTATCAAATTGCCAATGACTCTTTCAAACAATCCATCGACTTTATAAGAAAATACATTAGGTTGGTAACACAACACAGACACTAGAATTCTCATAGAGATTACAAACACATCAGTTCAATCTTGATCATTATATTACATTGCAATCAACTTCACATTCTTCTAGGCATCTACAATCACTCCTAGATCACCACACTTTGAATCTTGTAACTTATCACACGTTTGTCACTTCATACTATGCATTTAATCATTCCCAAGATAAACGGTTATCTTAACGCGCCAAATCCATCTAGAGACTTATCTCGTGCAAAATGCATATGTGGCATCTTCATCATCGATCATCATCTGATCATAAACCAACACAACCAATCTCCAAGCTCTATCGGTTAGGGTTCTGCTTCTCAACTGGTTAGGATTACCGGTTGATCTTCACTGCTTCAATACCAGTCGCTACATCATTACTGGTTGATTTTACTACTTCATTACCGGCTGCTATTGACATCAATGAGAACACTTCTAATCTTCATGCAATGTTAACAAAGTGATGTGCTCCTGCCTGATGAAGGTGAGGATATGGTGGATTGATATGTTTGGCAACTGACAAAGGTGCTCCACTGAAAGAGAAGTAGAGTGTAAGGTGATGGCAGACCAGTTAGGGTATAACCAACAAAGTTTGTGAACTGATAGATAACTTAGGTGAGTGGTTGGTCAGTTATCTTGTCTGGACTGACAAAACCAACCTAGCAAAGGTGGATGCTGAAAAGGGGATATGTGGAGGTGAAGTGGCAAGCATGCACATGTTGGTGTGATGTGTCGGTGAAGTACTAGTGATAGGTCAATATTTATGTTGACTAAATGATTAATAGGATACATAGAAGAGGTTTGCAACTCGAGCGAAAATGAACAATAGAGATTCAGAATAGACTATTTTGAGTAGATCGAGGCATTTGAAGGAAACTATGAAACCATTCTTGGTGATTGACCAAGAAATCAGCTGACAGGTCAAAACCAGATTGCTAAATGAGGAAGGCATGTTATAGAAGGCACGAAAAATGGTGAGATTGATTGATGAGTTGAAATTCATCAATCAAGGAGATCAGATCCGATAAGATTTGATGGGATTTGGTTTGTCTAAGGGGTCAATGAAGAAACCCTAATTGCCTGAAATTTGAATTGGCTTTGGCCAAAAAATTAGTTTATAAATATATAAGCCAAAATTGATGAAGGTTGTCACTGAATGAGAGGGTATTGCTGCTGAAGAAGTGAAATCAATCAAGTTCTCACCAATAAGAAGAAGAAGAGACTGAGTGTGAGGAAGAACAGGGTTGAAGTGTTCAATTGGGAACAAAGAGAGAACTGCCAGTCAACCATTGAGTCTGAGAGAGGAGTAAACTGGTAGTGAGAGAACCAACATAGAAGAATTGCAGAAGACTGCTAAGAATTCAAGCAAAGAACTGGTAGAGGGTAGTACTAGTGGAGAGAAACAGTGTAGAAGAGAGAACCAATAGAAAGAAGAACCAATAGAGAGCATAACCGGCAGAGAGAGAATCGACAAGGAGAGAAATGACAAAAAAGAAGAAGAGACTGAATTGATGAAGGTGCAGGAGAGAGTAAGGTTGCATCAAGAGATAAGGTTGCAATAGTGAGAGGGTGAGCAGAGAACCGACATAGTATTGGAGAGAGGAAAAATGGTAGAGAGATTTACAGAAGAGTTACAAAATTCATTTGTAACAAGACTATTACTTTTGTAATTGAATATTTTCATTGAAGATCACTGAGTTGGAGCTCAATGCAAGGGTTGTAGCTCCTTGGGTTGGTGCTCGAAATCAGGGGTTGGTGCCCTAAATATTGTAATCAAAGTTTCATTGTGAGGTTGGATTGGAGTAGTAGACTCTAGCAGCATTTCTCACTGAGGTTTTTCCCATCTTGGGTTTTCCTCGTATATACTGGTGTTATGTGATGTCCCTTTCATGTGTGATTGCATTTGTGTTTGTCTCCCCTCTAACTAGTAAGTTAGATTTTTGTTGGATCTAATAACCGGTATACACACATAGGATTGTTAAATGGAAAAGTTTGTAAACCACTGATTCACCCCTCTCTCAGTGACACATTGTGTCTAACATGTCTAACTGGTAGAGACAGAGTAACCGATAAAACTTACAGTCTAAATAGTCAAGTGTACTGGTAAGGAGTGATTAGTTACAAAGGCATCCAAGAGTGACACAGTGAAGGCTGATATTGAGAGAGAGAGAAGAAAGTCTAGGAGTAACCGGTGAGTGATCAAAGTGAGTAATCTAATAATCGGTAGTGTGAGAACTAGTTAAGAAGAGGAGATTTTTAACCGATAGAAATCCATTGATCAGGTGTTGCAAAACTCATTTGCAACTAGGTTCTATCACAGTATCAAAATTGTATTTCATTATATTACATCGAGTTGGTGCTTGGTGCAGGGGTTGGTGCTCCTTAGTTTGGTGCCCTAAATCAGTAGGGGTTAGTGCCCAAAATTATTGTAATCTATTGTTTCATTGTGAGGATGGATTGGAGTAGTAGACTCCAACAACATTTCTCACCAAGGTTTTTCCCATATTGGGTTTTCCTCATACATCTGATGTTGTGGGTTATGCATTTGTGTGTTTGCCTCTTTTGATATCCACTCATATCTTACCGACTTGTTTGTTTAGTGTTTAGTTTGATAACCAGTATTCCAAGCTTGGTTTAAAAGGAAAAGTTTTTTAGGAACCACTGATTCACCCCCCTCTCAGTGGTACATTGTGTTCAACACTTCTAACATTTGTAGGTCCACATAGGTCAGTATGCACAAGATCTAGAAATCCATCAGATGTATACTATTTTCTCTTGAAATAAATCCTTGTTTGCTTACCCAGCCGACATTCCTTACATATAAGATTAGTAGGCTTAACAATCTTAGACAAATCTCTAACAACTTGAGTAGAATTGATCTTAATTATTGAATCAAAGTTAACATGACACATTATCCTATGCCACAACCAACTCTCATCAATCTGAGCAATCAAACAACTTTTCTCACCAACATTCAAATGAAAAATGTTACCTTTTATCTTAGTTCCAGATGCAATTTATATACCAAAGGCATTTAGGATCTTGCATTTTCCATCCTTTAATTGTAGATCATAACCTTTATCAACCATCTGTCCAACACTCAAAAGATTATGCTTCAAACCTTCAACATACAAGACATCATCGATGTTATGCTTACCATCAAAAGAAATAGAACCTCTACCACAGATCACACAACCTTTGTCATATCCAAATCTTACTATTCCAACATCATATCTTTCCATACTCACAAATTTTCTTTTATCACTGGTCATATGATGTGAACAACCATTGTCAATCACCCATTCATCTCTTTCTTCAAGTTTAGCAGCTAAAGATTTCTCATCAAAAAAATAGCTTCTGGAATCAACAGGTATCGACCTGGCCATATTCTTTAATGGAAATAAACACAACTTCATCTTCTTCTGATTCTTCATCTATAACACCTTCATCAACAACATAATAGCATATCTTTTGATTCCTATACTTTCGGTTAGACTTGTAATGCTTATCATACTTGTCATGCTTCTCATATCTATCATTCCTTTCATGTTTATCAAACTTATGATGTGTGTCATATTTAGGCATTCTCTCTGGGCATCTTAAAGAAAATTGTCCTATCTTATTGCAAGATAAACATTTCGAAGGCAATTTTCCATCATACTTACCAGCTCCCTTGGGCAATCTCTAGGAAATCAATCCTTCAAGCTCATCTAGATATCTTTCTTTCTCTTCCATCTCGCTTGTCTCTCTTTCATATCTGGATATTTTATACTCATCAGGATCATACTTCTATTTTCCGGACACAAATGCTAATACTCTAAATGCAGTCTCAGATTTTCCATGTGATTCTCCAAACTCGCTTAGCTTAGATGCAACAATCTTTCCAACCAACATATCTCTTGTCACTGTAGTCACACTCCAAATCTCATCAATAGCAGCTACCTTGTGTTTGTAAGGAGGCAAAGATCTCAACACCTTAGCAACAATTTCATCTTCCTCAAGGGTTCCACTGGCACATCTAATACCTAGGAAAAGGTCATTCTCCTTATCCATGAAAATGTGTATGTTCTCATCATCTCCCATCTTCAACATCTCATACTTTCCTTTCAAACTTAGCAACTTAGCAACTTTCACTTGTTTGTCTCCTTCATACATGATTTCAAGTTTCCCCTAGATCTCATGTGTAGTCTAAAGTTCAATTACATTTGTCATCTCTAAATCACTCAAGGCACTCAACAATGCTTCCTCCACTCTATTATTATGTTCAGCTTCCTTGATCTCATCTGCAGTAATCGGTCCATTCTGAGGAACATAATAGGTATTCTTTATAATCTTCTAGTAATCTTCTCCAAGACATTTCAAGTGCACTTCCATCTTGTTCTTCCATATAGAATAGTTACTTCCATCAAATCTTGTACTATCCTTCTTAAATATAACACTTTCAATTCTAGTTGCTATCCTGGATCCTCTCAAGAGGTTAAGCTTCTTTCGGAGAATCTAGCTTTGATAGCAATTGTTAGTAGAAACAAGGAAAATTGAGGGTGAATCAATTTTTACCGGATCTACTAACTTAATCATAAAATAGATCCGATAAACTTGTAGCAATAGTAAAGATAAGAAAATTGAAGGCACAACACACAACACCAAGATTTTGATGTGAAAAACCTGGTTAAGGGAAAAACCACGGTAGGAACCTACCCACAATAAGATGATACTCTATACTAGTATGTGAAAATATTACAATGGGGAATGCACATGCATTCAGGCACACTGCCTAGAGCTCACTGCTCAAAAGATAATGGCCTAGAAGGATACAAACCTCAAGGAAGTCTCACTAACTTACAGCAAGATTCAGACTACAATTTGGTGGAAATGAACTAAAAGAAGAGCATCTCTTAATGCATGATTACAGTTCTAGTTAAGCACAAGTGTCTACCCTACAAAACCAATTTGTCCACAATCACAACACTAGAAGATAAATCACTTGTTCATAGATAAACCTCTCTCTGATAATGCAAATGCAACCTCGATACCTAAACTACATGATAGCATCACCCATTTATACATTCATCAACCTTAACAACAAGGTCAGTTAAACCCTCATCTCATAATTACAAAATTACATCACATGATACAAAGATCGACCACTAGAGAAATATAATGATTTAAATGACATAACATGGACCTAATTCAAATTACCAAATCATCAACTCCATTGGAAATCATGCCACGATCAACCCCAACATGCTACACCACTAGAAATACCGCATAACACAAAAATCACTGGTTCATAAAAAACACCAAAAAATCACACAATGATCGATGTAGACCATCAAAACAAATAGGATACAATTAGGAAACATCAGCAAGCACTTTAAAATCATAAAAAATAGCTGCACCAACACCACTACTCAAATCTTCATCGATCAACATCTGAAAACTCAAGAACACAACCAATCAACAACTGTCATGAAGAAAGATAACTTGCGGAGCACCAAAATATGAACCATCTAAAATTAAGATACACAAGATCATTCCAAACAATATCCCAAAATCTTAGATCATGAGCTGATCACATCAGAATATACTGGAGGAAATACTGAACTCTGCAAAGCACTAATACAACAAAACAAAACTGCAAAACCAGATCATAAGATCTTCCCAATCTACAATTACCAGGACAATTCATAGGAATATTTTGAAATCAATGACAACAACATATCCTAGTAGCAACAATGACCAACAACCTCCAACAAATGATATGCCCCCAAGAAAGGACAAATCAAAGGATAATGGTCACAAAACATAAAAATGCATAAGCGATCCACTAACTCTAGGGTCAGTATGCTCTTATGATAAATAATATATATCATGAATATTTGTATTTAATTTACCTCATCTCCCAAAGGTAGTGGAACCAAATGCACAATGGAGGAAGAGCACATGTGTCTTTTGAGTCAACATGGAAGAGACCAAAAGTGTTCTCAATACTTTGCATCATCCCCAAGTAGACAACACACGGGACACCGAATAGAAGAATTAAGATACAAATAGAATAATCTCACAATAAATTTGGCCTCTTTATTACTTTTCACCAATAGTGTGACAATCATTATCAAAAGAAAACCTAACATAACAAAAAAACACATCACGGTGTAAGCAAATTACGAACAAGCAAGAGAGGAGAGGGAATCTACAACATGAATGAAGCTAATGAAGAAAATCATTTGCCTCCCAATCTTGCTAAACATTATTTTGGGAAGGTGGAAAAGAAGAAAGAGGAGCAACTTAAAGCATGGTAGGTGGAGCTGCTACAAGTTCCAAACAAGGACCGTGCTCTAACGATGAGTCACTTTTTCTATCGCTAGGAACTAGGATTAATGCTTTTGAAAATTGTTTAGATAAATCATTGTCAATATGAACAAGTTCATACATATCATTGGAATCATTAGAATCATTAGAATAAATTTTTTTAGCAGGAACAACATCATCATCCATTTGTTCATCAAGATTAATAAAAATAGGATCTCTCACATGAAAAGAGCATGGACCATCATTTTTCTTAAGCATTTTTTATCTTGGTGATTTAGGTTGAAATTCCTCCCTAGGGTTAGGTGAAGGCAGGACAAATGGAACCAAGTCAAAATTTGGTGTCTTCAGGGAGGAAATGGTTTAGGAAACAAGTTCATGAGCCTCAACACGATATCTTCATCGATGTTCTCTCACACAATGGTTTCGTTTAGTTTTAGCTAAGAGTTATGAAGGTTTAGGATCAATGGACATAAGCTACTTTTCTTCCTTTGGAGGAGGAACAAGAGAAGGTCTACTAGGTTTGGGAAATAGGAGATGCCATGTGCTTTCCTTTGTAAGATGTAGGAGGTGGGAATGCAACATATATTGGAGGAATAGAAGGTGTAGGAAGGATACCAGATCCATCATGAGGAGGAGAAATAGGTCTAGGGTCTCTAGGATCACCCAAAGATAATATCATCTCATTTTTACACTTTTGATAAGATAGAAAGAGAGCATCACTTGGTGGCTTAAGAGGTTCAAATTATTTAGGCCAAAAGTGATCAAGGGTGAAATTTACACACATCACCATGTGTTGGTACATGCTATGATTAATTGTTATGATAGTGTCATTATGATGGAATTTTAGATATTTATGAATGATATAAGGGATCACTTTCATGGAAGAGAGTCAAGGATGTCCCAACTTCCAACAAAATTGATCTAATGTAAGAATGATAAAAAAAGTCACGTATAAGCACTAAGTACCAACCTCAATGGGAAGAGTAATACAACCAATAGTATGGAAAGAGAAACTATCATACATCTTGACCGTTACATAAAATTTATTAAATGTTACTTGATGCAATTATAAAGTATAGAGATATTCTTTAGTGATCACATTCACCATACACACTGGATCAATGAGCACAACCCATGAGAGTTTGTCTTTGATCTTTTTAGTGATATATAGTGGACCATTAGGTGCAAGAATAGTCTCACTAGAATCAAAGGTAATGCATAGGTCCTTCACAGGTGGAGGTTTGTCAACAAGATTCACAACATTATTAGACTTAACACCAAGGTCATCAGGAAAATATGCAAGAGGTTCAGACTCAACCACATTAGTATAATAGGAAGGAAAATGACTAGTTATATTTGGAGGTTTTTGATTAGGAGGAGCTATGGATTTATTTCCTTTTTCATTCACACCAACTATAGATATGGTAGTATTATCAATGAAGTCCTAAATCTTACTCCTTAATGTATAACACTTTTTAGTATCATGACTTGGTTGACAGTGATATTGGCAAAATGATATGGGATCATGATAAGATGACAAAGGTTTGGAGGTATCAATTGAATTTATGGGAGGAAGTTTCAAAAAATTATTATTTATAAATTTTGACATTATGCTATGCAAAGACTTAGAAAGAGGAGTAAATAATTTTTTAAAGTATTTGGATAAAGAGACCACACCTAATGTTGTGGCTACCACTTGAGTATTGATGTTGTCATTTATCTTGATGTATTCCTTGTTTACTTTAAAATTCACAAAATATTATTGAGCACTCTCATTATTTTCAACCAAGGCCATTGAATCAGATTATTCAAATTGACTTACTTGAAGATGATAATTATGAAGCACTGTGCATAACTGCATAAAGGAAGTAAACTCATAAAAGAGAAGCTTATCCCTAATGTCCTTTTTTATAAATTAGAAATAGAAATTATGTGAACATCATGATCAGACATAGAGTAACAAATTTAAGAATACAAATGTTTATATCTGCCAATAAAATCGGTCACTTTTTCTTTAACACCTTGCTTACAATGAATCAAATCAATCAAAGTAATTTCAGCATCAATATTATTATCAAATATTTGAATGAAAGAATTAGCTAATTGTTGAAATGATATCATAGAATAAAGAGTTAAATAATAATACAATTTCAAAGCTTTATCCCTAAAGGTTCGAGTAAACAATTTAGTCCTAAGTCTTTTCTCATAAGAAAATCCACTACACAAAGTTTGAAATGTTTTCATATAAGTCAAGGGATCAATTTTTGTATTGTAAATCTCCAATTGAGGGACTTTCATATGTTTAGGAGGGATAGCACATACAATGTCATTGAATAATGGGCTCACTACATCAAATGTGAGCACGTTAAACTTGGATTGGGTAATGGAAGCCAATTGTTGTTGTAGGGATGAAATAGTTTGGGCTAAGTTATTGATAGTTTCTTTGGTAGATAAATTGAAATTGGGCATATTGCATTGTGATGGAGGAGAAACATTTTTGTATGTAGGTGAAGGTTAAGAATAAGGAGGTGGAACACTATGATATGTGGGCATGGGAGATGATTGGGATACAAATGGAAGACTTGGGGAAGGAGGTATATAAGAGTTTTGATTAGCAAGGTTGCCCCCTTGACTAACATGTGTAGGATTAACATTTTGTGTGGGAGTAGTCATAGAAGACATAAATGTAGGCACACTAGGAAATGATGTAGGCATAGGAATAGAATGATTTAATTGACTAGTGGGTTGAGAATAACCAAGGGCTTTAATACAAATTTTGATAGGCATGATATTAGTATAAAAAATATGAGAAAGGTCGTGCAACAAATCAACACCAATTTAACCACTGTGTGCTATTATTTTTAATTCTTCAATCAATGGGATTGCCTCACTTTTCGTGTATTGTTGACTCATCCATTGTTGAAGATGTTAAAATTCATTATCAATATTCTCCAATTGGTCAATGGTAACCCTAGTTAGTGATTCATCCCCATCACGAGAATTATGAAAAGAATCAGGATAAATGACATCATTTGTTGGGTTGGAGGAACCATCGTTGAAGAGAAAGGCAGCTAGACCTCCTCCTGACTTTCAAAATATCAAGAAGATAACCAACACTATGATCAAGATTGAAAAAGATATGGAATAGTCAATGAAATTTATTGATTAGGGTTGGTTCATTGTTGTGTCTATGCTGGCTCTCTACTAGCTTTTTTGTGTTTGGTTTTTTCTGCTAGTTCTTGTTTTTGTCTTTTTGCTCTATTTGGTCGATGCCCCTTTTCTGTAATGTAGATAATGTTATATATGGGTCTATTCATATTTAGTGATCTTTGTTGGCTTAACTCCTTGTTAAGTCTAGACTAATCTTTGTTTTTGTTAAATGGTTTTAGGTCCCTTTAAAACCTATTTTTGCCTTAATAAAAAAACATCCTCATGAAATAAGTTATCCAAATTAGGTTCCATGTCCTTTGTAATTAAACCTTGGGAAGCTTTGATTCTACAACTTCTTCTCACATGAATATTGTAGGTAGGACCAATGGTAACAAAATGCAAGCACAAAGGAGGAAAATTTAAATGCACAAATTGAAGATTGTGATTAAAAATTTAAAAAATTGTAAAAGTCATTGATTAAACATTTAATGAAGCAATTTGATTTGTGAATTTGAAAGATAAATGCTTCTAATTCATAGCATAAGATGTCAAAAAGATCAAATCTGAAAATGGATTTGAAAATTATGCAACCCACAAGTAAATTTTAGAATCATAAATTAGGGTTTTTGTGAATTTAACCTTTAAATTTATGTAATTCAATTTAAAATGAGATCCATGAGTGAAAAATTGAATTTTAAAATCTATAAACAAATTAGATCTAAGATAATGAGTCCAAATTAGGAAACCCAAAAATTTAAATGTAGAATTATAAATTAGGGTTTGTGTGAATTTAAACTCTAAATTTATATAATTCAATTGAAAAAAACTTGTAAGTATAAATTTGAATAGAAATTAAGGTATAAGAAGTCGAGTTCACCAAAATGAAATGTAGTGTCCCTCCTTGACTTGACTCTTATTTCATGCGTGATAGACATATTTAGATTCCTTATGATGCTTTGGATTATGATTATATATGTATTTCAGTACTCATTATGATGCTAGACATTATTTGGACATATGCTATTTCGATGATTTATATGGATGATGACACTATCATTATTGATCATGTGATTTGATGGATATATGTGATTGATGGATTCTATATGCATTACTATGTTGATGGATGATTTATATTAGTCATAGATTTGATGCTATTATGATCGCACTAACCCTATTTCATGATTACATATGATGAGTTGATTATGCAATGTGTTTAATTATTGTATGCCCATCTTCATGAGAGGGACGATCTCACATCACGCATTGCGAGAGGGATGTGCCATTGCGATTCCCTATTACTTGTCTATTATGATGTATATGTATATGTTGTATCATTGCTTTGTGGTTGTAGGATTTGCAAGTACCATACATCGACTCCACTTGGCTTCATAGGTCTGAGTGTATCTTTAAATTCTAATGGCATGTGGTCCGTAGATGACATGAGTTCCCTACCACTAGTACATTCGGGGCTAATTTCCTATGGCCGATTGTCGGAATTGCAACTACTTTTCATCAGACTGCTGACAAAAGTAGCCGTCAAAAACTCACATGGAATCTGCCGTCGGTGGGCATGATCGCTCTTTCGGTCAAAAAAGTCATTTGACATACAACATCCTCATTGGATGTTTGTTTGTATTGTATCATAATGTCGACAGAAGTCTCAAACTTTGCACCGACGGGAATGCTATTTGTCCAACGGTTTTGTCGTCGGTCCATTAATATGCATCGACAACCGTCCGACAAGGAAGTGCCATTAGACATACAACATCCTCGTCGGATGTTTGTGTAGTTTGAGTCAGAATTTTGTTAGATTCCAGAAACTTTGCATCGACAAGAATGCTATTGGTCCGATGATTCCATCGTTGGTGGAAAGCTTAGTCTCCGTCGTAATTCTGACGAAAATTTATTTTTTTAATTTTTTATTATTATTATCTAGACGTAAAGGACACCTCATTGATATGTACAACGAATGATATAGCTACCAATACGGGGCATAGGTTTGAATCTAACATGAGGTACACTATTTTCAAGCTAATATGATCAGGGGCACCATGGTTGAAATGGTCCAACTCCTAAGAGGATTGTATGAACCACTAAGTATTGGTAAACCTATTAAAAATAGTGCTGATAGGGAATTAGCTAACCCAAATACAAGAGCCTTTAAAGCCAATCAAGGAGATGAAATGAATTTATCTACCTTATCTAAGTTAGTTGTTCTTGGGAGCTACCAAAACTTATATACTATATATATACATGAAATGAATTTTCTACTATATATACAGATATTTCTTATAAGTATATCCCAAATTGATAATCTCATATAAAGTGTCATCCTATGTCAATACATGACATATACCTATTGAATGACATGTATATATCTCATACTAAGTAGTCATTCATTATTATATATTCAAAGATGATAATCATGCATTCCAGACTACATGAATATCCTCTTTAATAAAATAAATCACATGTACAAGGTTATTGGGTTGATCGAGTCCAATAGAAAAGCACAATAGGTAAAGATAGTGTATATATATCTCATACTAAGTAGTCACTCGTTATTATATATTCAACATATATTCAAAGACAATAATCATGCATTCTGGACTACATGAATATCCTCTTTAATAAAATAAATCACATGTACAAGGTTATTGGGTTGATTGAGTCCAATTGAAAAGTACAATAGGTAAAGATAGTACTAAAAATAATGTTACTAGCATCTTAAAAGAGAACATAAATGAATTATGACCACCCACAAAACACTTGATATATAATAGTTCCAACCTTTCTTTTGTTTAAGTAACTAGGGTATCTAAATTTAAATTTTGGTATATAAAAATAAAATTTTAAAGGTCATCTCTCCCCCTATATAGTTCAACATGCCCACATGTTTACTCCTAAAATTTTTCAACTCATTTAGATATCTTATTTTTGAGTTATGAAATTTATCTTGGGACCTATGGGTTATGGGCCCATAATATACTTAAGTGAAGTTAGCATAAACCATATCAATTATGTTCAATTACATCAATCTCCACTTGGAGTGTTTAATATACATATCATCAATGATTACAATGCTTATTTCAATATACATTTGAATTGCAACTTGCAAGAATAGATGAAAGAGAAAGAACATGTGTTGAGGGAGGTGAAAGTGCTCTCTGAGGTGATCACGAATTGAGTCCATCGGTCCCCAATAGTGGTTTTCAATGCCACCTGACCACATGGAACCCTTCGGTCCACCCCATCGTGCTTGTGGAGATAGTTCCAAATAGTCAATCAAAGTATACAAGGGGGATGATAGGCTCACACATGCCATACACGATGCATACATGACACAAGTAATGGAACAATATAGTGCAACATCAATAGAGAAGGATGATACCAAGTCATGAATCCACATAGGGTCACTACTTTAAAACTACACAAGGTATTAGATTCTAGAGTGTAGTGGAGGAAGTGTCATCGTATGTCTCTTTGCACAAGTCCCAATGCTCCATGTGCGGGCTTGCCTTTCATTGTATGTGCCCATAGGGATGCACCATATGGAACCAAGTATTCTCTCATACAGATGAGAATGACAATCACAAAATCCCTATGCTACATGAGCGAGTATGTCTCTTTGCACAAGTCCCAATGCTCCATGTGCAGGCATGCCTTTCATCGTATGTGCTACATGGGGATGGACCATATGGAACCAAGCATTCTCTCATGTGAATGAGAACAGTGGTCACATAATCCTTGTGTGAGTGGGAATGCCTCTTCGCACAGGGCCCAACGCTCTATGTGTGAGCATGCCTTCCCAAAACACCCTTGGTGTTGTGATAGCCCTCAAGGCGTGCTCAAGGAACCAATTTTCTTGTTTTTTTAAACCCAAGTCTATTGTTATGTTATCACATGATTACAAAACTCCCCAAACATGAATGCCAAGCATACCACTTTCAGACGAGGGACATGAGTGGGAGCCACTCCCTAGTCTCACTCTAGGACTAAGCTCATGCCATATCTAAATGCAAGACATATCAAATACAACAAATTGTCTCAATTGCAAAATGCCATTTTCATACATAAGCAAGACATACTCAATTGGTCACAACACCAAGAGAATGGATCCCAATTGATCCCTTATCAAAATTCACATATATGTTATCATGATTCCATAATAGAATATCATCTCAAAATCATCAAATACCACTTTTCAATAATTCCCAAGTTTGGACCAAAAACCAATCATGAGGCCAATTACCATTGCTGAATGAATGAATAAAAGATTTTAATGATGTCCACAAGACTAAATAGTCTATGGGACCAAGACAAACACCCTTAACTAATGGACCTGAAAAACCCTGAAACTTCAAAGTGTATAAAATGAAAATGCAAGATTAGACTTTTGATTCTAATCAACTCAACAATACAATACTCCCTCGATTTGTCATTTCAACATCCCAAATAGAATTGAACAACATAACCTCATATATACTTATAATTTCCAAATTTGGTTCATACAAATCATATAATCATCCAAATGGAGAGATTTAAATTGGAAGAATACTTTAATTCATTTGCAACAAACTAAAATCAATTCAATTAAAAAAAAGAGGAGGAATTTGAGTTCCTACCTCAAACTTGACCAAATATTCAAATTGAGAATGTAATTGAACATAATTGAGATGAGACCTGAGTTTCTTAAGTGAAGTTACCCATAAACTATGTAAATTTATTTGAATTATTTTAGCATAAACCACAATGAATCTACACCTATAGTCAAAAGTAATCTAGTGAGGCATGCTATCTAAAATCCAAAATCATGAGTATTGGATCCAAGAGTATAGCACAAAAATTCATATAGCAATCTGTTATACATAATATATCAAAGAAATTTGCAACCATATCTATTTTGAAACAGTTCAACATATAAATTCTTATCTTTTTTTTTTTGGTAAGCATTATCAGCTATAATGAATATATAATACTGTAAAGAAGTCTTTATTGTTCATTATATAAATGGGGATATGTATAATATGTGTAACACATGCTAGAATTCATCTTAAAATAAAAAAATAATCAATTAGAAACAAGGGAAATCACGAATCCCTATCTAATCAACAAATCTAACAAACTAGACAATGAAAAGATGCAATATCAAGAAATAGGAATTATAAGTCAAATCAAAGCAAAACTCCCTATCCCAAGATTGCATATTGCTTCCATTGCTCTTCTCCTCTTCATGGTATGATGGCTCTTAGATATTGCACTGGTAACCTGTAAGTGACACAAAGATTCAAAGTTCGTGATTTAGAGAATAATTGTTCAAGATTGAGGAGGAGCAGGAGATTGAAAATGGAGATTGAGTGCTCAATGTAGTACCCCTACTCGTTTGAACTCATTGGACTCATATTTTATTGGTTGTTTTCAGTGGATACATTACCATGATTTGTTATTCAGACTTATATGACATTATTTCTTGCTTTATATGGATATGAGATGCATAATTTATTTGCTGTATTTCAAGGCTTGTGATATATGACATTTTATGGATTATTGCTATGTACTGACACTTTACTTTATCTATGCAATGTGGAATCATATGTTGTGTGTCTACGAGTGTATTGGATGCAAGGGGACGATTTTCCTTCACTCATTTCGGTGAGACAGGGAACGTCGCAATTCTCCTTCATCGGTGTGTATGCTGTGTTTTCTAGATTGTATATATGTATGTGTGGTTCGGTGATGCAGGATATTGCAGGTACAAGTACCAGGTAGGTATGAGGTATCGTCTCCACCTGGCTTCACAGGTTTGAGTGTGCCTTATATTTTCCGATGTAAGTGGAGGAGATAGTAGTTGACCCTGTTTTACTCAGTTACACTCATGTGAGTGTCGTCAGTTGGTCATCCTATTAGTTTGTTTGACCTTCGTATTTTGTTGTTTGACCTTTTATGAGAAATTGCTTGATGTTTGCTTAGTTTGTGTGTTTAGTGATTTTAATTATTGCATGTTGTGTTTATTTGTCTATGAAGGGTGAAAAATTGTTGATAATGTGAATTAAATAGTGATGCTAGGATTTAAGTCCTTCGTGTAGAAGTAGGTGAATTATTGAAACTATGTTCGATGTTTGGTTTTCAAATTATACTATAGTTATACGTATTTTATATGTAGATTCAGACTCGGACATACATACATACATACATAATATATATATATATATATATATATATATATATATATATATATATATATATATATATATATATATATATATATATATATATATATATATATATATATATATATATACACGTGTAGGTAATTAGGAGTCATGTTCAATTATGTTGATTATTTTAATAGGATTATTTGGAAGTTGAATAAATTAGAGTTTACAATATAACGTACCATATATATATAGAATGATTGATTTTTAATTAATCACTTTGTTATATTGATGCAAGTTAAATATATTTGGTAGTTAGATAACTGTGAAATCGATTGTATATATATATATATATATATATATATATATATATATATATATATATATAAAATTATCGTGAAATATGATTACTTCATGAATTTTGTTTATATCTACGTAATCATTTGAGATTATATATATACATATTATATATGTATATGGATCAATCATGTACTTGTATGAATCGACCATATACTTGTATGAATCAACCATATGCAAGAATATACATATGTAATTATAGATAGTCACATATTGTATATAAAAGGTGGCGGGTTTTTTATTATCAACTGTTAAGAAAGCCGATGGTTGAGATGAGTTATCTAGTCGACTTGGCATACCCACACCGACCAAGTTGCAAGACACGTAAAGTACGTTGCAAACACCGAGATGGTAGGATAAATGTGTAGTATAGAAGAAGTCGACTGTTCCACATCACCGAACTCATGCCATATCGCAAGGGAGGGAATGCCCTATGGATCACGGTATGCATGGAGAGGCGAGGTGGTGTCGGCTAGACATATACTCAGACTAACAAGAGTTCGAAAGAATTAAGAGTAGTTTGTTCGGACTCATTAAAATTGAGTCAAGTTTTGAGGCCCAATTCAAATTTTTGCTCTGCATTTCCAAATGAGTCAATTTGAATGGCCTAGTTAGAGAGAGGGCAAAATAGAGCCAATTGATTTTCAAGGGGTAAGGCTTGGGAAACTTGTTACACACCTTTCATTTGGACTATGCAGTGATGTGCAACTTTCAAAATTCAATTTGGATAGGTTTATGAGGTACCCATTTCAAGGGGTGAGTTGAAAGTGCATTCTAGGCACAAATTCAAATTTTACTAAGTAGCCTACTTTGGGTGTTTATATCTTTTGCCCTATTGATCGATATGAAGAAATTAAAAATGGATTGAATTATATGAATAAAAGTGTGCCTCCGTGCAAAATTTCAAGTCTTCATGAATTCATTTGCTAAGTTTTCAAAGCTCAATATGTTTGCAATTTGTATGGTTTGACTAGTCCTTGTTTCAGCTGCTAATCGGAGCCCTATTTCGCATAAGTGTAAAAGTTGCCTCAGTAAGTGTTGTGACATAATGTTTGTTCCGGGCTATTTTTGGTATGAATAAAAATCTATGTTTCAAGTTTCAAGCCTCCGCCAATCTGTTTGATCGGTTTTCAAAAGGGTTCATTGAGTCATTGTTTTCAGTTATCCGTACTTTTGTTGCCGCATTAGTTAAAGTAGCCATTTTCATGAGCGCGCCATTTGCATCTAGTCAGACTTCTGGTCGAACTGAGAATCGAAAGATTTAATATGTACTTCAAAGTACCTATGTTTCAAATTTGAGGGTCTATGGAGGTCGTTTGATATTTTTAAGAAAGGCATCATGTGTTGCCAAAACATTGACTTCGTCAGGTCCGCAGTGTTGACAAAGTCAGTTGGTCATTTTCGCCAATTAATATCTCTTTGCTCGGGATTCATCTCGAAAAATTTCTTGGCAAAGTTCATCCTTGTATATCAGAGTACATGCCTGTCAAATGGCGAGGTCCAGAAAGGTGTTTTGACCGGCTCGAAAAATATGTCATCGCGATTAAATGCGAAAATGTGGCGTAAGTGCCTGAAAGTTGTAAAATTCAATTTTACAATCCGAAAATGGTGCTAATTGATTCTAGAGGTAAGTTTAATGTTCCTGAGATATTCTAGAGGTCAGTTGCATGAAAACGAAACTTTTTTTAGTCGGACCCACTTTGGGGCCCGACCTGGCTCATGCCTGTGTTGTATTATTTTATTGGCAACTTTGTTTAATAAAGGATTTTCAGATTATCTAAATGCGGATTGTGATTATGAGACATCTCATGAGAGTTGAAAAGATTGTAGACGTCCAGGCAATTTCAGATTGGCGATTTTAATGTCAAATCCTCCTTCAGCGACAGAGAAGAGATTTAAAAAATGTAAATGTATTTGGAGTGTGGTGTAATGAATGGAATGGCACTCTTTGTAAACCTTTCAGCAAATGCCATTGACATATTTAGCAAGTAAACTAATCTCCTTGTTGTTCATGGTTTTTAAAAGAGGATTAAATAAGTTTCAGCTAATGTAGCTGGCATGTGCCAGCTCCCTCTTCACCAAAATGGGGGAGATTCAAGTGAAAAACTCTCAAAGCAAATGCAGATTCACGGATGCCTTAGCTAATTTCCTCTTTCACGTGGTTGTGGCTGAGCAGAGACATTGAAGTTTGAGCAATAGCCATAGCAAGAGGCAATGTGCAGCAGTAGCATGGTGAGTAGGGGGCAGCGCTGAAGTCTTCAACAAATACAAATGGTGTGAAGCTCCCCACGTGTTGCAGCAAGAAGACTGTTTGAAGCTTCAGCAACCATGTGAAATCTCTACCTCATGTGTGGAATGAAATGGAGTGTGGGAAGTGATTAAAGAAATCAGCAAGCACCAATTTAGCTCCATGTGACTTTGCCAGCATTCCTCTCTAAGCAAAATGTTGAAGGAGGAGTGAAAGGTATAGAGAAACTTTGAAGTCAAGTGAATGCAAATAGAAACCTTGGAAAAACTCAATCGAATTCATTGCCAGCAGCTTCCCAATGTTAAAGATGCTTCAGAAACTTTGAAGTAAATGCAAGAATTCAAGAAAATGTCTTCCCCCCCTCTCATGTGGTTAAGCAGAGTAGCAAAGCAACTTCCAAATAATGAATTATCAGGCTTGTGTGGATGGTGGAGGAGAGTGGGCATGTGTGAAATTTGTATGAAGTCTCCAAGAAAATGCAAACACCAATGTCAATCCCTGTGCGTGGTGGAGGAGAAGCAATGTTAAAACCAAAGCAAAAGGCATTATAAACTCTAGCGAACACCATTAGCGCTATTAAAACTCAGGAAAATCCTCCAAAAAATGCATTACAAGGCAAATCCATATATCCCACATTGGCTCTGGAGGGGAAAATTATGGTATTTAAATATAAGGCTCCACATTCCCATAGTGTCAAAGCCTTAAGGGCTTTTGACGGACGGTGCTTGTTGGGTGCCCAAGTGGACCCCACGCACATGGGCATGCTTCCCAAGGTGATCGAGGAGGCTGACTGGGTGGTGACAGGTGGACCCCATGCAGGCACAGATCCCAAGGCAGGTAGGTGAGTTTTGTAGGAAATAGACAGCTTAACCAGTGAGCATGTTCCAAAAAGATCGACGGTGCATGTGGATTCGCAAAGGGAAGATGCACACCAAATACCCTTTGCGAAATAGCGAAAACCATGTGCACGAAAATCGAGGTAAAGATTGTGCATCTTGGAGATGATCCAATGGCTCGCGTGATTTTGGAGCCCGAAGTTGCTCGCCCATTAGCCATTGCGAAATGGCGAAAGCTAGGTGGCGGGTCCAGGTGGAAAGATAGCTCGTGGGTCCTGTCCAGTGGCGATGACATGGCGATGATGTGGCGTACAAGCAAGCAACCCAGTGGCGGTGACATGGCCGATAAGTGGCAAAAGATGAGGTGTCATGCCAGGTGGTACCCAGTGGATCCCATCGACCAATCAGAGGTCGCCACGTGGAAGGGCGTCATGCCAAAAAGGAAACCAAAAATCAAAATTAAAATCAGTTTAAATACATAGTGCAAACTATATTAAAAATTCAAAAATTTAAATGATGCACATAAAGTGGATTAATTCGCCCAGGGGTCCGTTTTTGGTCAAAATGGCAAGTATTATATGTCATTGGAAAGCTCTCGAAACAAATAATCCAATCATGTAGTTAATTTTAACTAGTTTGGGATATTTTGAGAGCAATTTCCATGGGAATGAAGAAGATATTCTTGCAATTAGGGACAAATGAGACACTTGGCAATTTCAGTTGCAGATCTGATCTTTCCCTCCTCTTCTTATTCTCAATTCTTCTCATTTGTAAGGGTTCCAAAAATTTGGAGGATGGCTCCATATTTTCATGGTTTCCAATTCTGAGTTTCCTTCAAGATTGTACAGGGCAGGGCTTATCTTTCATTAATGGAGTTCAATTCTTTGCTATAGGAGTTCTTAGTTGCAGGTTCTTGTGTATGTTAGGCATGCACAAATTCACACAGAATTGTCTCTAAAATGTAATCTCATTTTATTCAAATCAGATTCTTAAGGAGGATCAAGTTGGTCATGAGCAATTGTGTTTGTGAGTGTAATGTTGGTTTGTAGGTAATCTTCAAGGAAGATTTTAAACTCTGTGAGCAAACATTAATAAAATGGGGTTTATGTTTCTGGATCTAATATTTTTTGTGGATGAGCTGAGTAATGCATTTATGCAAGGCATTAAATGCAGGAATACTTAAGAATTAAGATGGATCTTAGTATAAGTTTTCATCTATAGTTTGATTTGTGACTATGTTGCCCTTGGATAAGGCACTGATCCTGCAATTAAGGGGATTCTCAAACCAATCAAAATCCAATTAGAATATCTTTATTTTATGTTATGTTTTGAAATGTTTCATCTATCTCATGCTCAAGCATAGCTGAGTTTTATGTGTAGATCTAGCCCATCTGCAGTAACCCACTTGTTATTGAGCCTTGGTGAGATCTATCTGTTTATGTTTATGCTGTCATAGGTGTGTAATAGGTTGAATTTTAAGCATCAAAGGTATACCCACCTAGGTTTTCAAGAGCCTAAAGAGTAGAAGGATTTAGATCCTTGTCATGTTGTCCAAGCCCTGAGGTTCTTCATAGATTAAATTGGCTACTTCATAGATCAATTCCAGGTGTACTTGGGTTATCACTTTTCGTGAACAACATAGTTTATATGCAACATGGGCACCATGATGATTAATCCACGTAACTGAATGTTTGCATGCAGAAGTCGGTTGTTGAATTGGTATATTCCCCCATGACCCTAAGTGAAATGATCGAGGAACCGGTTTAACTAATCGATCTAGCACTCCACAACTACAATGAACGATAGGTCGATGGTCGATAGACTAGGAGACATTGCTTTGAAGGTATTTAACCCCGTGAGGTAGATGGATCTACAGGTTATCATGCTCATGCTATTAATTTGAACACTAGCTTAGTCAAGAAGTGGTGAGGACGTGGAGCATAGGTAAGCAGATTTGTCAACCATAGATTCAAGCTTTGTCGATAGGATATGCATCTAAAGACTCTATCTCTTGTAGACGTGGAGAAATAAGAAGAAGTTAAACATAGACTTAGGTAATAGACTCCTAGTCAATAACACTTACCGAGCCTTTGAATAGGGAGAAATCATAAGAAATATTAGGATAAATAGAGGTGGGAGAAAGGAAAAGAACACACATTCATTTGGCAAGGAAGGAAGGACGATAGATTCGTGAATAGAAGAATAGAATAAGAGAGAAGAATAGAGAAGATACTTTTAAAGTATAGAAGAGAGGATAGCAAGTTGGATGATAGCAGGTTAGAGGATAGATTGGGTTGAGATTGGCAAGTGAGGCATAGTGCTATTTGGCAGAAGAGCGTCGAAGTCTTGCAAATCAGTCAAGCTTACAAAGAGGTCAGAATTTCTCTTACTTTTGGGTTATTATTTATGGATGTTTTGGTTATAGGTTATGATTATTAATATGATCTTGCTTATATTATTGTTTATTGAAAGGTATTATTAATCATTTGGAAGAGATACATAAAAAATCATTGAGTAATAGATGTAATTAAGTTATTTAACTTACATGTTTTTAGGAAGTTATTTTTAGTAAAGTTGACATAGTCTTGGAGTTAAAAGCCTCATGGATAATCTATAATTATGGACTTAATAACTTTAGAGGTTTGGTGTCAAAAAATAGATAATAAATAATTTGCATGGTGAAAACATAGGTGTTCAAATATGATTAGGACTGTTATGATGCAATAAAACCTTGAGTGGTGTCATTAAGAATCAATCCACCACTAAGAGAGATAGCCCGAAAGTAGGAAAGAGGGTAGATGAAAACACTATATATAGACCATTGAGTTGGAAGAGAAGGGGGAGGTGAGATGTAATGAAGGATTAGAGAATGGAATGAAGAAGACAAGGTAGGAAAAGATATAGAGGAAGAGAGCAAATAGCAAGTTGGAGCAGAGAGAAATAAAGAAAAAGAGAGCAAGATAGAGGAGAGCAAGAATATAGAAGAGTGACAAGAGATTAGGGAGAATGAAATAGTGGAGATTTTGATGTGTTTATGATCAAGTCGTAAAAGATCAATGATGATCATCTCCGATTTAGTGTCAAACTTAGGGGTTACGCTCTTGAATGAGTGTTATTTACTTTATTATTATTAGAGAAATTCTCAAAATATAAAAAGGGTAAGGACTCAGAATAGAGATCTCGTGAGATAGAAGAGTGCTGAGGTGGAAAGTATTGGAACCCAGACATATTGCAAAGAGTTTGAAGTTATCAAGGATCATAATAGCCATGGATCGTGTTTCTTGAGGTAGGCTCAAATCTAGTATGTTTTGTTGAAAGGATTTAAGAGATTAAGAATGATCTAGATTTATATTTATGAAATAGTTAGAGTCACAATATCAATCAATTTATTACGATCATGCAAGTATAGATGCATTAATGATATATTTCATGAAAGTTGGTAGATTAAACTTAGTGAAACTCTTAGAAAATTAGATCACCCAATCCTTTAGAAACAGAGTCAGAGGATAGAGAGAGAAACTTTGAAATTGAACTACAAAAAAGATGAAACATTAGGTTTATGAGTTATTAAATAGTGTATTAATATAGTTGTAATTCTTATTTTCTAGAAGTCTTAATTTGAAAGCTATTTATGCATTTTGTTGTTTTAAGAAAAGATTGCCTGTATTAGGATCTTGTGTAAATGGTGTTTTCAGTCAAGTTTAAATTCTGTTGCAATTCTGGTTGAGTTGTCATTGTGTCCTATGTTATTATATTTCCTTGGTCAGGTGTTGATGTATAACCTTATTGATATGAGCCATTGTGTCTTTTGTCCAAATGGTCAATCTTTGGTTAGTGATCGTGTATCCTTCACCTGTGGTTTGTCAAGATTAGGTATAGCTGTCTGTTTCACCATAGAGTTCTCGTAGAGAAACCTTTCCTATGGTGTCCTATGAGAGAGTGGCTTTCGAGCAGGGGCCGTGCCTGAAGTGGATGACAGGATAACCCGTCGGAAGTCAGATAAAAAGTGATAACCTAATAATTGATTAGGGGGTGGTTAGAATAAATATTAATTAAGATAATGTGCCTCGTGCATAGGTGTAGTGCTTGTACGGGGCTCATAATGTTATGAGAAGGCCTAGAATGGAAGACTTACCACCTTGTCTTCATGAAATGATTGGTAGGGTCAGGATGGAGAGCTGGGACCTAGGAGGTTGTACCATGGTATCCATCTTAAGCTATGTGATGACACTCTCTCCTTAGAGTCACTAGTGTTTGTGAGTTGAGTCACATGGATGTTTGTGGAGTCTTGTAGTCCTTTCATACTTGTCTTACTTTTCTTGCTTGAGGGTTTTCTACTATCTCCTAGCATGGTGGGGTGGTTCCATTTAGGGATCACATGGTCGGTGGTAGTGCCACTTCCCATTAGATGTTCTGGAATGTATCTTCAGGCAAGGAAGAGCTTCGCTGGTGTTCTTGGTTTGTGGTTCATGTACCAACTCTTGTTCATGATCATTGTTTAGTTGAAAACCTTGTGTTCATTGTATCAAACTTTTATGTAACCTTGATGTTGTAACTTTGTAATCCGTGGTATTTGTGGTAACCATGTATTTATGGATATTGCAAAAGGGAATCATTGGAATGTTTGTCATTTCAATTGCCTTAATCTTTTGTATCTATGATCTATGAGAAATGAATGCATTGGAGTACTTTGATTCTTTCATTGTGGAATATGGATGTATGTGTAGTTTGTGTCTTAAGCATTTGATTTTCCTATTTAGATGAACAATTGGATTAACTGTGGTGTTAACATAATTTGCAAATTAATCTTCATTGGTAACCCTTAGGGAATCAAGTGTTAGACTTATGCTGTGTTATTAAACGTACAAGTGACATAATTAAAGCACTTGCTCTTTAAAAAAAACTTATTTCACCCTTAGTTGCATAGATTGTGATGTTTTAGTTTAGGGTTTCTGGCAGGGCATTACATTTGGTATCAGAGCCAAGTTTCAACATTGGGTACTGTGTGTTTGTAGTGTGCCTATTCAACTTGACCTTTTTGCTTAGGTCTTAATGTTTGTGTTTCCCTTGTTTATCCTTGTCATAGATTTGAACCATTTTCTCTTTCTAGTGCTAGGTCATGGCTAAGAAAACTAGGGGAGGTGGCCAGTAGTATTGGCTACAGGTGTCCATGTTTTTGTAGATGCCTATGTTCCCAGTTGTGAGTTGGACCTAGGAACCATAGTTACTTCAGTTGACCTTCGAGTCATTCCTTTGGGTGCTTATGGAATTGTGTTGGTAATGGATTGGATATCTTTTCACAATGCTCGTGTAGACTGTCGCAAGAAGACATTGGAGTGTTTAGATGACCTTGGTAAGGAAGTGGAGATTGTTGGAGTTCAAAGACCAATATCTTTACGTATGATCTCCTCTATGCAACTTAAGCAGTGCATGCGTAGAGGGTGTTAGCTTTTTGTAGTTACTCTTGAGGATGTGGATGAGTCAGAGAGTCAAGAAATCACTCTTGATAGTCACCCTATTCTTCGAGAGTATGATGATGTGTTTCCATTAGATATTCCTGGTATGCCTCCGAAGCGAGACATAGACTTTCACATTGATTTGGTTCATGGTGCAGAACCTATTTTGAGAGCTCCATAGCGGATGACTACTTAGGAGTTGAGTGAGTTGAAGTTGCAACTAGAGGAATTATTGGCCAAGGGATTCATTCATCCTAGTGTTTCTCCTTGGGGTGCGCCTATAATCTTCATTAAGAAGAAGAATGGTTCTCTTTGGTTATGCATTGATTAACGATAGCTGAATAAGGTAACCATTCGGAAATGATATCCATTGCCTCGTATAGATGATCTTTTCGATTAGGTAAAGGGAGCCAAGGTGTTTTTTAAGATTGACCTGAAATCTGGATATCATCAGTTGCACATTTAGGATGTAGCAAAGATAAGAGAGTTGTATTCTTACTTATTTTAGGCTTCCAAGGGTAAGCCTAGTTTTTGGGGGGAGAATGTAGTACCCCTACTCGTTTGAATTCATTGGACTCATATTTTATTGGTTGTTTTCAATGGATACATTACCATGATTTGTTATTCAGAGTTATATGACATTATTTCATGCATTATATGGATATGAGATGCATAATTTATTTGCAGTATTTCAGTACTTGTGATTTATGGCATTTTATGGATTATTGCTATGTACTGACACTTTACTTTATCTATGCAGTGTGGAATTATATGTTGTGTGTCTGCGAGTGTATTGGATGCAAGGGGATGATTTTCCTTCACTCATTTCGGCGAGACAGGGAACGTCGTGATTCTCCTTCATTAGTGTGTATGTCATGTTTTCTATATTGTATATATGTATGTGTGGTTCGGTGATGCAAGATATTGCAGGTACAAGTATCGGGTAGGTACGAGGTATTGTCTCCACCTGGCTTCATAGGTCTGAGTGTGCCTTATATTTTCTGATGGAAGTGGAGGAGATAGTAGTTGACCCTAGAGTCATGTTCAATTATGTTGATTATTTTAATAGGATTATTTGGAAGTTGAATAAATTAGAGTTTACAATATAACGTACCATATATAAATAGAATGATTGATTTTTAATTAATCACTTTGTTATATTGATGCAAGTTAAATATATTTGGTAGTTAGATAACTATGAAATCGATCATATATATATATATAATATATATACACAATTATCGTGAAATATGATTACTTCATGAATTTTGTTTATATCTACATAATCATTTGAGATTAAATATATATACGTATTATATATGTATATGGATCGATCATATACTTGTATGAATTGACCATATACTTGTATGAATCAACCATATACAAGAATATACATATGTAATTATAGATAGTCACATATTGTATATAAAAGGTGGCGGGTTTTTAGTTATCAACTGTTAAGAAAGCCGATGGTCGAGATAAGTTATCTAGTCGACTTGGCATACCCACACCGACCAAGTTGCAAGACACGTAAACTATGTTGCAAACATCGAGATAGTAGGATAAATGCATAGTATAGAAGAAGTCAACTGTTCCATGTCACCGAACTCATGCCATATCGCAAGGGAGGGAATGCCCTATGGATCACAGTATGCATGGAGAGGCGTGGTGGTGTCGGCTAGACATAAACTCAGACTAACAAGAGTTTGAAAGAATTAAGAGCAGTTTATATGAAATGTGGGAATGATGATGATTAATCCATGTAACTAAACATTTGCATGCAAAAGTCAGTTGTTGACTTGGTATATTCCTCCACGACCCTCGGTGAAATGAAAGAGGAACTGGTTTCGATCTAGCACTCCACAACTGCAATGAACAATAGGTTGATGGTCGATAGACTTGGAGACGTGGCTTTGAAGGTATTTAACCTCGCGAGGTAGATGGATCTACAGGTTATCATGCTCATGCTATTAATTTGAACACTAGCTTAGTCAAGAAGTGGTGAGGACGTGGAGCATAGGTAAGCAGATCTGTCAACCATAGATTCAATCTTTGTCGACATGATATGCATCTAAAGACTCTATCTCTTGTAGACATGGAGAAGTAAGAAGTTAAACATAAACTTAGGTAATAGACTCCTAGTCAATAATACTTACCGAGCCTTTAAATAGGGAGAAATCATAAGAAATATTAGGATAAATAGAGGTGGGAGAAAGGAAAAGAACACACATTCATTTGGCAAGCAAGGAAGGACGATAGATTTGTGAAGAGAAGAATAGAATAGGAGAGAAGAATAGAGAAGATACTTTTAAAGTATCGAAGAGAGGATAGCAAGTTGGATGATAGCAAGTTAGAGGATAGATTGGGTTGAGATTGGCAAGTGAGGCACAGTGCTATTTGGTGTAAGATCATCGAAGTCTTGCAAATCAGTCAAGCTCACAAAGATGTCAGAATTTCTCTTAGTTTTGGGTTATTATTTATGGAAGTTTTGGTTATAGGTTATGATTATTAATATGATCTTGCTTATATTATTGTTTATTGAAAGGTATTATTAATCATTTAGAAGAGATAAATGAAAAATCATTGAGTAATAGATGTAATTAAGTTATTTAACTTAGATGTTTTTAGGAAGTTATTTTTAGTAAAGTCGACTTAGTCTTGGAGTTAAAAGCCTCGTGGATAATATATAATTATGGACTTAACAACTTTAGAGGTTTGGTGTCAGAAAATAGATAATAAATAATTTGCATGGTGAACACATAGGTGTTCAAATACGATTAGGACTGTTATGATGCAATAAAACCTTGAGTGGTGTCATTTAGAATCAATCCACCACTAAGAGAGATAGCCCGAAAGTAGGAAAGAGGGTAGATGACAACACTATATATAGACCATTGAGTTGGAAGAGAGGGGGGAGGTGAGATGCAATGAAGGATTAGAGAATGGAATGAAGAAGACAAGGTAGGAAAAGATATAGAGGAAGATAGTAAATAGCAAGTTGGAGCAGAGAGAAATAAAGAAAAAGAGAGTAAGATAGAGGAGAGCAAGAAGGTAGAAGAGTGACAAGAGATTAGGGAGAATGGAATAGTGGAGATTTTGATGTGTTTACGATCAAGTCGTAAAAGATCAATGATGATCATCTCCAATTTAGTGTCGAACTTAGGGGTTACGCTATTGAATGAGTGTTATTTACTTTATTATTATCAGAGAAATTCTCAAAATATAAAAGGGTAAGGACTCAGAATAGAGATCTCGTGAGATAGAAGAGCGCCGAGGTGGAAAGTATTGGAACTCGGATGTATTGCAGACAATTTGAAGTTATCAAGGATCGTAATAGCCATGGATCGCGTTTCTTGAGGTAGGCTCAAATCTAGTATGTTTTGTTGAAAGGATTTATGAGATTAAGAATGATTTAGATTTATATTTATGAAATAGTTAGAGTCACAATATCAATCAATTTATTACGATCATGCAAGTATAGATGCATTAATGATATATTTCATGAAAGTTGGTAGATTAAACTTAGTGAAACTCTTAGAAAATTATAACACCCAATCCTTTAGAAACAAAGTTAGAGGATAGAGAGAGAAACTCTGAAATTGAACTATGAAAAAGATGAAACATTAGGTTTATGAGTTATCAAATAGTGTATTAATATAGTTGTAATTCTTATTTTGTGGAAGTCTTAATTTGAAAGTTGTTTATGCATTTTGTTGTTTTAAGAAGAGATTGCCTATATTAGGATCTTGTATAAATGGTGTTTTCAGTCAAGTTTAAATTTCGTTGCAATTTTGGTTGAGTTGTCATTGTGTCGTATGTTATTATATTTCCTTGGTCAGGTGTTGATGTATAACCTTATTGATATGAGCCATTGTGTGTTTTGTCCAAATGGTCAATCTTTGGGTAGTGATCGTGTATCCTTCACCTATGGTTTGTCAGGATTAGGTATGGTTGTCTGTTTCACCATAGAGTTCTCGTAGAGAGACCTTTCCTGTAGTGTCCTATGAGAGAGAGTGGCTTTTGAGTGGGGCCTGTGCCCGAAGTGGATGACAAGATAACCCGTCGGAAGTTAGATAAAAAGTGATAACCTAATAATTGATTAGGGGGTGGTTAGAATAAATATTAATTAAGATAATGTGCCTCGTGCATAGGTGCAATGCTTGTACAGGGCTCATAATGTTACAAGAAGGCCTAGAATGGCAAACTTACCACCTTGTCTTCATGAAAGGATTGGTAGGGTCCGCATGAGACTTAGTTGGAGCCAGAAGCCGGGAGAGGTTACCAGGATAGAGAGCCGAGACCTAGGAGGTTGTACCATGGTATCCATCTTAAGCTATGCAATGACACTCTCTCCTTAGAGTCACTAGTGTTTGTGAGTTGAGTCACATGGATGTTTGCGGAGTCTTGTAGTCCTTTCGTACTTGTCTTACTTTGCTTGCTTGAGGGTTTTCTACTATTTCCTAGTACGGTGGGGTGGTTCCATTTAGGGATCACATGGTCGGGTGGTAGTGCCACTTCCCATCGGATGTTCTGGAATGTATCTTCGGGTGAGGAAGAGCTTCGCTGGTGTTCTTGGTTCGTGGTTCATGTACCAGCTCTTGTTCATGATCATTGTTTAGTTGAAAACCTTATGTTCATTGTATCAAACTTTTATGTAACCTTGATATTGTAACTTTGTAATCCGTGGTATTTGTGGTAACCATGTATTTATGGATATTGCAAAAGGGAATCATTGGAATGTTTGTTATTTCAGTTTCCTTAATCTTTTGTATATATGATCTATGAGAAATGAATGCATTGGAGTACTTTGATTCTTTCATTATGGAATATGGATGTATGTGTGTTTTTTGTCTTAAGCATTTGATTTTCCTATTTAGATGAATAGTTGGATTAACCGTGGTGTTAACATAATTTGTGAATTAATCTTTGTTGGTAACCCTTAGGGAATCAAGTGTTAGACTTCCATTGTGTTATTAAATGTAGTGATATAATTAAAGCACTTGTTCTTTAAAAAAAAAATATTTCACCCTTAGTTGCATAGATTGTGATGTTTTCCTTTAAGGTTTCTGGCGGGGCATTACACTCAATTTATAGATTTTTGGATGAGATTGATTAAAAGGTGGAACAAACTGATCAAGAGGTGGAACTTAGGTGAGCTCAAATGAAAATTGATAGTTGAACTGCTGATTGTAGGAGTGAAACTCAATAGATTGAATAGATTAATTGAGTTAACTGATTGAAAAAAAGCTGACTGAAGGAAGAAAAAGAAAGCTTAATTTAGAAAAAGCTAACCTAAAGATGGAAATAGAGGTTGAAGAGATAAATGATTTAATTAATTAATTGATTGAATTAATTAATTTAGCATGTGCTTGCATTTAGATTTAGATTATCAATTTAATCTTTGCATGAGATTTATTCAAATAATTGAATTTATTAATTCAATTTAGTATTTGAATATATTTAGAACTTAACTTTGATTTTCAATTTGGTTTTTGAATTCCTGCACATGTAATTGAATTTGGAAGAAATTAGAAGAATATGAAATTAAATGAAATTAGAATTTGGGGATTTGGAAACGGAAGAATTAATTAGTTAATTAAATAATTTAAAGAAACTATTTAATTATGTAGAAATATAATTTAATTAAATAATAAAGATTATTTAATTTAAAAGAATTAAATCACAATTAATTAAATAATAAATATTTAATGAATATTTAGAAGAGAGTTGAATGATTAGATGATTAGAGATAGAAATTGAGAATTAATTTATTTAAATAATAAAGATTTTTTAAATTGGGGAATTAATCAGAATTAGTTAAATAATAAATATTTAATTAATATTTAGAAAATGATTAAAATGATTAAAATGATTAAATGATGATAGAAATAGAAAATAGAATAATTAGTAAGATTATGAGGAAATATGAAATTAGAAGAATAAGATTAATTAACTTAATTATATAATTAAATAACCATTTAACTAATTAGAGGAATAATTAGTACATGATCAATGAGACATTTTTAGGTGTCTACATTTGCCCCTCTTTGAGATAATGTCGAAACGATGTTGTTTCAAAGAAAATAAAAAATTCTGCCATAGTATGCCTCGATGACACTTAGGGTGTAAATATGCCCCCTCGAGATATTGTTTGTGCATTAAAGATATGTAGTACCCCTACCGTAATCGATCTCTAACCTTGGTTTAATCTTGATTAGTTAATCGTAATATTATGTTATAGTCAGATGTTAATTTTACGCATAGCTATTGATGTGGTTTTCATACTAGTTGTATGCAAGTTGTTAGTGTACCTATTTCGTGGTATCAATATTGAGCTAACGCTTTCATTAAGTTATTATATATGTATGCATGTATGTTCTCTGGTTGTAGGAGATTTCAGGTACAACGTCGCGTGAGTGCGAGGTTCTTCTTCACCTGGATTGCAGGTTTGAGTGTACCTCTTTTAATCCTTAGAGTTGGATTAGGTGGTCGTAAGACCCTAGTTGACCTTTGTCGTGCTCAAGTGAGCATCGCCAGTCGTCGTCAGTAATCCCTGTTTGTTTGGGTTTGTGAGTCGTCGGTTTGGTTGACCTTCTCGATTTGCGTGCATGGTGTGATTGGTTAAATTGATTATTTAGTCCTTAGTAATTGTCTTGATTAAATATGCGTTGTGCATTGATGATTAATGGATTAAATTAATCTGGTTTCCGTTATGTGATTTTCGTTGATATTGGGTTGCTCGTTTTAAATTGGGAGTAGATTCGATTTAATGTCTGATTTTGAATATTTAATGCATTATTATATATGCTGTCGAAAAGAAAGTTTGTTTTTATTATCGCAATAGATTGACTGTATTCTGTCGGATTATTAAATTAGAACGGCTAAATTTGATTAATTGAGAAATCGAATTTTGAATTGAAAAGGCAAGTTAATTTGTTGTGTTTGTGAGAAAGAATTAATTTTTGAGAGTTATTTTGTAAATAAGAGTTTTTATTCCAAAAATAGAAATTTTGGGTCAACTCTTCCATATAACCCAAATTTGGGGAAATTTGGAAGGATGGACATTTTGGAGAAAATTTTTGGTGGAAAAGATTTTTGGACAAAAATTGGGGGTTTTGGGAGAGGATGGTGGTTAGTCTGGATTTGGAGGATTGGGCTCTCCTTCAACCATTCCAGGATTGCGTATTAAGGTAGGATCCTGAATTTGTTATTGAAAAATTAAATTAGATTGTCCACTTGATTTGGCTGGAGATTTTAATTTGGGTGTGTATTTCCTCCTTTCTGGTTTGGGTGTTTGAAACCCTTGGATGTTTGTATAAAATGAGGATGCCATCAAGAAGATGTGATATCTAAACCAGTTCGTTTAAAACCGAAACTATATTGAAATTGAATCCATTAGCAAGCTCGGTAATGGGCATTTTTTTTTACAGTTATAACTGTGTTTTTTTTTAAGGAAATGGAAACATTGATTTGTTTTAGTATTGGACCTCTGCGTTTTTTTTTAATCAAAATTTACTATTAAATTTTAGTAGGGGGCGTTTTGTTGTTATCATCGATCTGTGCGCGTTTTTTTTTGTGATCAGTGAATTGTGGGTCGGGGTTTGGGAGAGTGGGGAGCGGAGCTCCACCCGCTCCCCTCCCCTTCCCTCGCGCGTCCCTCGATTGCTCCCCCCGCACGCAGCCCTTTTCTCCTCCCCTGCTCGCCTGTGTTGGTAACCACGGCCGCGACACTGCGGTGGCCGCAGGTCCGCAGTGGCCGCAGGGCGCCGCGGGCCTGCGGGCACCGCAGTGGCGCCGCCGCCCGGGGGTTGCCCTGCAGCGGCTAGGGTTAGGGCATGGCGCCCTCGCCCTAACTTTTTAATGCATTTTTCTTTGGTTTTTAAAAAAAAAGAAAAGGGGTTTATTAAATGTTTTTTTTAATGTGTATTTTTTTTTAATCATTCAAAAAAAAAGAGAAGAAAATGCAAGTAATATGTAATATCATGTTAATGTAGGTTATTTTAAATGTTGAGTATCAATTAGTTCTTAATCCTGATTAAGGTAGCAAAAGGATGATAAACGATAATTTGATGTTAATTAACTCTATAATGGAGTTTGTAAGTTAGTCATTATCCAATCTCTTTTCATGACTTATGCTCTTTTTCTGTTTAAGTTCTAAAACTATTGATTATCGCAATTGAATATTGTTGATTATATTTTGTCTGATCTTGGATTAATAAACCTAGATCCTACCTTCTAGCTAATTAGAACACTTGGCTAATCGAGGTAGTACTGGTTAAAAATTCTAGAGGATAATATGTTATTGGAAGATCATTGAAATTACGAAACTGTAGAGGTCAGTTTTGGACCGGTATGTTAATGATGTTTGTTGGAGATTAAAAATATCTTATTTTAGTTGATTAATGGTTGTTTGAGTTTAATTCATAGGAATTGGTTAAAACTCCTTACGGCTTAATTTACCTGTTCGATGTTTGAACCCTAAGAGTTAGAAAACCAAGAACAACTTATCCCTTGATGAGGTAGATAACTGTAACCTGTTTTTAGATCATATAGAAAACTGGATCGACTTGTAACGTTTATATCAATTTGAGGAATATTGTCCTTTCTGATTATTGCCGTGCGAGTTTAATTTCTGTATTCGCCTTTAATTATGAAACGACATGTTTTGCTTTGTTTAAATAGGACCCTGTCGTATGGATTGACTTGGTGTACCTGTTACAGTCCTCGAATTTTGAGTTGACTATGGATTGTGATGTTGTCTTAGTTGGTTATATCCTCTTTGTGTGAGTCGAATGATGATTCATGGTTGACCTTAGTTGTCAGGTCTCTAGTTAGAGTACCGTCAGTAAGTGTTCATCCTTGAGTCGTACTTGACCAGATGATTGTTCCTCCTTCTTGAACTCCGTTCGTCTGACCATGTGTATTCCTTGGTTGAGTTCGTATGAGTTAGTCTAGTGTCGTATGGGAAAGTGGCTTTCGATTGGGGGCCGTGCCCAAAGTGGCTGCTGGATAACTCGTCGAAAGTGAGTCTAATAAGTGATAACCTAAATAGATTAGAATGAAATCTCTAAATAAGATAAATGTGCCTCACACATGAGATGAGTGCTATCATAGATTCGACATGCTGTGAGAAGGCCTGAAATGGCAAACCATCTTCCTTGTCTTCACGAGAGGATGCGTGGGTCCACATGAGGCTTGGATGGGCTGGAAGTTCGGATTAGGTTGCCAGGGTTACCAGTGTATGGGCCGGGACCTATGAAGACTTGCCATGGTATCCATACCAGGTTGTGTGATGACACTTGTCCCTACGTTCGCTAGTGTGTTGTCGTTTTGTCCTGTTTTGAGTACCTTTGTGAGTCGTCCTTTGTCGCTGCCCTTGTGAGTGTCGGTTTCATGTTAGACCTTGGGTGGTGATGGCTCAGTTTTATGGATGCTCTCTTGGACTCTTGTTTTAGCTTTGATTATGTTCAGCTGGATCCTGTTCTTTTTAAGGATCGTTTATGTATTATTGACCGATGTGGTCGTTTGTATATTGCTTATGTATCACCTTGATGGCTGGATTGTAATGGTGTAACCTCTTGTATTCTTAACCTTTATTAATTATCAGAGGGGTCTTGCAGTTGCGCAGACTCAGAGATGTAGCCCTTTAGGGGTGAACTCCGAGATCATTATGGTGTTATGTGATGTATTCTCTTATGTTTCCTTTATTCAGCTTTATCATGTATGATTAGCTTATGTTAGATTGGTTAAGTGGATAAATGGAATTAACTATAAATGCTTATAATCAGTTCTTTCTTGAATGCCATGTTGATCGAATGCTTGAGTGGTTTAGATGAGATTTATCGTAGATGCTAGTATGCAATCGTCTTTTGAAATGCAATAAATTGGAATATGAAATGATGTAACTTAGAGTAATGAATCTTACTCAGTTGTTGTTAAGGAATTTAAATATGCTTGGAAAGATCTCTTACGTTATCATGATATCCTAGTGTATTAGAATGTTAGATGTATGGTTTGTAATTTTAAATGAAAAGCTTGAATGAAGGTGATGAATGGATCTTAATGATGAATCTTGCTTGTGATTTATATTTCCATCCTTTGAAAGAAATCATCCTGATTAAGAATTATCTCGTTGTTAAGGTAATTAGCTTATTGGATTAATCGTGTGAGTTAAGTGAATTGTGATATTTAAGTAATCTCGTTGGGAAACTCTTTAGGTGTTAGTTGAAGTCTTCTGCTATGTAATCTGAATCTTTGTTATCTTGTTGTATCTTATGTGTTGTAACTTAAAAAATAAAAATAAAAAAATTTTGCACTCTATTCTTGTGTTATAGCTTAATCCCTTCGGGGTTTCCTGGCGGGGCATTGCATTTGGTATCAGAGCCCATGTTGCAAACATTGGGATCTTTGGTGTCGCGTGTGCCCTCTATTGGTGTGAGGTGTATCGACCTTATGTGTATGCTTGTCCTCCTTTTGCATGTGAGTGATTGAGCAGACCTTAATTAGTGTGTAACGTGTGTGTTCACACCTTGTTTCGCTTTCTTGATGTTGGTGTTGAGTGCTTATTTGTGCATTGTTTGCTTATTGATGTCTTGGTCTACGATTACTCTTATCTTGTAAGAGTGTCGTATGTACCTCCCATTATTGAGTGTTGAACTCTTTAGACCAATCCATTTGGGTCGGTCCGTGCTTGTCTTGAATCTGAAAGTGCGAATTGTGTTTGCTAAAAGATTATGATCTAGCTTAGTGTTGTCCACTTGAAGGACTTGTATGGCAATTATTGAATGCTTATTTTGTAGAAAATTAAATGATTATCGCCATTCCCCTCTCTCTTTCTGGAAATTGAAATGATTAAGATATGTGTAATTATCTTTGATTTGAGTTTCTTGTTTGCAAGAGAGAAAAGGGTGTGACTTCTTGAACCCTTGTATGAACCTTATGTTGCTTATGTTTTTAGATTATTAAATGGGCTATGGGTTTAAAATTTATTTTGGGTGAATGGGAGAAAACTGTATGTGTATGTTTAAAGAATTCTCCATGTGTGTTTTGTAGGAGTAGCATGATTAAATTCTACCTTAGTAAGGTGCTTTGCTATGTGAATAGTTGAATTATGTGAAACTGCTTGGTTTGTAGAAGTGTTAAAAAGAGCATGTTATTGTAGCTTCGAGAGAGTATTAATGTGTTCCCTGAAAGATTGTGTATGTGTTTTCCGAAAGATTGTCTTATGTGTTTCACTAAACCAGTTTGATTGAAGAATTATTTTAGCAAATGCTCCATTGAACTCGCTTTTGGGTATATGTAATTACCTTAATGTGTTTAGAAAGTGCGAACGGAAAGCTTGTTTGATGTGCGTGCATTAATAGGTGTTATTTGGGGTAATAGCTTCTTGCTTATCTTTGATCGTAATGTGATCTTCTCTAATAAGTTGCAAATTATGACATGTGTCTATATTGAATTATTATAAGTGAGTGTTCTTATGAGGTCTTGCATTATCGAAAAGATTGCCTCTCTTGATCTCTGTTTTGTGTGTAAACTAGAACCTCCTGTTGCAACCATTATTCTTGGAAATGTTTTGTTAGACTGATTATCATCCTTTAAATGGTAGCGAAATGAAAACCATGCAATTATAATGATAGGCTTATAGTGAGAAATTTTATATTATGGCGTGATCTTGATTGATCTTGTGTCTTTGTAGGAAATAGTTTGGCTATCAAACTCTCTTTCCCTTCTCTTTGCCTAATCATAAGAATTTTAGAAATGGTATTAAAGAGTGCATTGATTTAAATAGAATGTTTATAAAACATGTGAAATTGTACTATTGCCTTTTGGCTTCATAGTGATAGATGAAAGCCTTAAGCTTTAGAAATGAATTTGCTTAGCTAGTAATTTAATTATGAATGCTTAGTGAGATTCGAGAAAGCTATAGGAATGATGTTAATTCCTTATATAATTGTGAATTGTTAATAATTTCAGTACTTGAATCTAGAGTAAACTTGATTCAGTTATTTATGTAGAAAGCATAATTGGAATCTTCCTTGAATAGATGTTAGCGTACTGAAAAGTATTCCCCGTAAATGTGACTAAACCAGTGCTGGTGTATTTGTGTGTATTGTAAGAAACCAGTGCTTATCTTGTGTGCCCATGGATTGGTGAAGTAATCAACCATGGAGGATATGTTGCTTATGAGTGTGGGAAACCATACTGTTTATGTAATGTTGCTTATTTGTTTCCCTATTGAGTACCAAACCTCGGGTTATGGGTAACTCAATATGTTAAGGGGTAGTATTCGAAGTAACCGTTCCTTGAATAGTATGGATTGGCGTACGAGTAATATCGACGCGAAGCGACCTTAGCTTCTCTACTTCGAGGAATGATATAGTTGTACTACTAAACTGTATCAAAGGTGTACTCAATACTTTCCCTTTTTGATGAATCTATTTATAGGTTTATATGAGTTAGCCTATTCCCTTCCTGTATTTGAGCATTTAGATGGTAGTTCTTGAGCATTTTGTTGGATTCTATTGGAGGATCCTTTGCCTTGTCTTCATGAAAGGTAGGTTTATTCACATGTGCTGCCAGTTAGTATGTGTTGGTGGGCATGTGGGTGGACCATAGTCATGTATACCTCTGACTTACAGCGAGTATCCTTCTAGGAACATCGCTATGCGGAGTGTGACCGGCGCGTGCCTTATCCGCGGGGTACACTGCCATGCGGGATACGTCCATTGTGTGTTTTGTCTGCTTGGAGTATTGCCATGTCGTGCTGAGACACGATGCGGGATGTAGTAGACATTTCCATGCGGCCTACCGCTAGGTATTGGGTAGAGCCATGCCACATGACGACGTGATGCGGGGTGATGTCGAGGTGCACACTGCCATGCCATGTGGATGTGTGACTTGGCCACACCATATGATGAGCTACTAGGATAGCTAGACGATTGTTCCTTCCTTCCTCGTTGGTGGCTAGCTACTAGTCACGTAGTGATGTAATGTGCAATTGTGATATTCTTTATATTTCTTTGGGGATCAGCAGTTTATTTTACTTTGACTGTGAAGGTTTAGCCACGATCTTGTGATCTTTTGCACTTTTGATTTGGTGTTGAGATTCCGGATTATTTTCTTGCCTTACTGTTGGAATTGAGGATTTATTATCTTTATTCTTCTGTACTTTGGTGGCTAAACTGGTTTATCATTATTGTTTTCGGATGCTGGTCTTGTGTTGCAATGTGAATTCCTCTCCAAGAACGTAGGAGACGGGCTTGGATGAGTGTATACGAGGAAGTAGACGCAAGGAACCTTGAGGATGGAGGTATGTGAGGCTGTGATGCAGCTAGTATCCACTACCTACCTATGTGTGGTGACTATCTCTTGGAGGCTAACCACCTTGTTCAACAAGGGATACTCACAAAGGTCTTGTATGGAAGGTAGCACCACCATGGTGTGCCTAACACCATCAAGCCTTTGAGTGAGATATTGGATTTTTATGATCATATTGTTGTTCTAAGATCAGGCATAGAGATGTTGATTGTGCATGTTATCCTTGACCGAGCATTAGACATGCTCACATGTGGCCTTTTCTGTTATGCATTCCAGTTTTGTGGATGGTTATTGCTTGTATCATGGAGTAAATTGTGTTAGCTTGTCGCTATGTTATGGGACATAGTCTTTGGAAAGGTGTTCTTATGCCTGGCAAGTGTAATCAATTGAGTTATTTTGTTGCTCTTATTTCATGAAAGTTAATTTGGCTGTAGGAATTGATATTTGAGCTAGCTCTATGTTATTAAATTTTATGATAAAGATGGAGTGGTAAAGGAAATTGATCATTATGGCATGCTTTCTTGTCAATTTTGGTCGATGATTATGGTAATTGTTGTTTACCTCTTTGTGATGCTTTAATTTGGTGTAATGAAAGGAAGAAAATTCTTACTTCTTTGCTATGATTGTGGATAATTCCTAGAATATTTTAAGGAATGTATGGTTATAGATGTATCTTGCCATTGGATAATGGTGTTTGTAAAGGATTTTGCAATGATATTTCATTTATTTATGGAAAGATTTCTATGTGCAATTTGATCTTTGTTGAATGAGTTTCAGGGCTGATGCGTACGACATGTTCTTCGTCTAGCCTTACGACTTCCAGGAGTAAGTCGGAACCTAGGGGGGGAGAATGTAGTACCCCTACCGTAATCGATCTCTAACCTTGGTTTAATCTTGATTAGTTAATCGTAATATTATGTTATAGTCAGATGTTAATTTTACGCATAGCTATTGATGTGGTTTTCACACTAGTTGTATGCAAGTTGTTAGTGTACCTATTTCGTGGTATCAATATTGAGCTAACGCTTTCATTAAGTTATTATATATGTATGCATGTATGTTCTCTGGTTGCAGGAGATTTCAGGTACAACGCCGCGTGAGTGCGAGGTTCTTCTTCACCTGGATTGCAGGTTTGAGTGTACCTCTTTTAATCCTTAGAGTTGGATTAGGTGGTCGTAAGACCCTAGTTGACCTTTGTCGTGCTCAAGTGAGCATCGCCAGTCGTCGTCGGTAATCCCTGTTTGTTTGGGTTTGCGAGTCGTCGGTTTGGTTGACCTTCTCGATTTGCATGCATGGTGTGATTGGTTAAATTGATTATTTAGTCCTTAGCAATTGTCTTGATTAAATATGCGTTGTGCATTGATGATTAATGGATTAAATTAATCTGGTTTCCGTTATGTGATTTTCGTTGATATTGGGTTGCTCGTTTTAAATTGGGAGTAGATTCGATTTAATGTCTGATTTTGAATATTTAATGCATTATTATATATGCTGTCGAAAAGAAAGTTTGTTTTTATTATCGCAATAGATTGACTGTATTCTGTTGGATTATTAAATTAGAACGGCTAAATTTGATTAATTGAGAAATCGAATTTTGAATTGAAAAGGCAAGTTAATTTGTTGTGTTTGTGAGAAAGAATTAATTTTTGAGAGTTATTTTGTAAATAAGAGTTTTTATTCCAAAAATAGAAATTTTGGGTCAACTCTTCCATATAACCCAAATTTGGGGAAATTTGGAAGGATGGACATTTTGGAGAAAATTTTTGGTGGAAAAGATTTTTGGACAAAAATTGGGGGTTTTGGGAGAGGATGGTGGTTAGTCTGGATCTGGAGGATTGGGCTCTCCTTCAGCCATTCCAGGATTGCGTATTAAGGTAGGATCCTGAATTTGTTATTGAAAAATTAAATTAGATTGTCCACTTGATTTGGCTGGAGATTTTAATTTGGGTGTGTATTTCCTCCTTTCTAGTTTGGGTGTTTGAAACCCTTGGATGTTTGTATAAAATGAGGATGCCATCAAGAAGATGTGATATCTAAACCAGTTCGTTTAAAACCGAAACTATATTGAAATTGAATCCATTAGCAAGCTCGGTAATGGGCGTTTGTTTTTACAGTTATAACTGTGTTTTTTTTTAAGGAAATGGAAACATTGATTTGTTTTAGTATTGGACCTCTGCATTTTTTTTTAATCAAAATTTACTATTAAATTTTAGTAGGGGGCGTTTTGTTGTTATCATTGATCTGTGCGCATTTTTTTTTGTGATCAGCGAATTGTGGGTCGGGGTTTGGGAGAGCGGGGAGCGGAGCTCCACCCGCTCCCCTCCCCTTCCCCCGCGCGTCCCCCGATTGCTCCCCCCGCACGCAGCCCTTTTCTCCTCCCCTGCTCGCCTGTGTTGGTAACCACGGCCGCGGCACTGCGGTGGCCGCAGGTCCGTGGTGGCCGCAGGGCGCCGCGGGCCTATGGGCACCGCAGTGGCGCCGCCGCCCGAGGGTTGCCCTGCAGCGGCTAGGGTTAGGGCATGGCGCCCTCGCCCTAACTTTTTAATGCGTTTTTCTTTGGTTTTTAAAAAAAAAGAAAAGGGGTTTATTAAATGTTTTTTTTAATGTGTATTTTTTTTTAATCATTCAAAAAAAGAGAGAAGAAAATGCAAGTAATATGTAATATCATGTTAATGTAGGTTATTTTAAATGTTGAGTATCAATTAGTTCTTAATCCTGATTAAGGTAGCAAAAGGATGATAAACGATAATTTGATGTTAATTAACTCTATAATGGAGTTTGTAAGTTAGTCATTATCCAATCTCTTTTCATGACTTATGCTCTTTTTCTGTTTAAGTTCTAAAACTATTGATTATCGCAATTGAATATTGTTGATTATATTTTGTCTGATCTTGGATTAATAAACCTAGATCCTACCTTCTAGCTAATTAGAACACTTGGCTAATCGAGGTAGTACTGGTTAAAAATTCTAGAGGATAATATGTTATTGGAAGATCATTGAAATTACGAAACTGTAGAGGTCAGTTTTGGACCGGTATGTTAATGATGTTTGTTGGAGATTAAAAATATCTTATTTTAGTTGATTAATGGTTGTTTGAGTTTAATTCATAGGAATTGGTTAAAACTCCTTACGGCTTAATTTACCTGTTCGATGTTTGAACCCTAAGAGTTAGAAAACCAAGAACAACTTATCCCTTGATGAGGTAGATAACTGTAACCTATTTTTAGATCATATAGAAAACTGGATCGACTTGTAACGTTTATATCAATTTGAGGAATATTGTCCTTTCTGATTATTGCCGTGCGAGTTTAATTTCTGTATTCGCCTTTAATTATGAAACGACATGTTTTGCTTTGTTTAAATAGGACCCTGTCGTATGGATTGACTTGGTGTACCTGTTACAGTCCTCGAATTTTGAGTTGACTATGGATTGTGATGTTGTCTTAGTTGGTTATATCCTCTTTGTGTGAGTCGAATGATGATTCATGGTTGACCTTAGTTGTCAGGTCTCTAGTTAGAGTACCGTCAGTAAGTGTTCATCCTTGAGTTGTACTTGACCAGATGATTGTTCCTCCTTCTTGAACTCCGTTCGTCTGACCATGTGTATTCCTTGGTTGAGTTCGTATGAGTTAGTCTAGTGTCGTATGGGAAAGTGGCTTTCGATTGGGGGCCGTGCCCAAAGTGGCTGCTGGATAACCCGTCGAAAGTGAGTCTAATAAGTGATAACCTAAATAGATTAGAATGAAATCTCTAAATAAGATAAATGTGCCTCACACATGAGACGAGTGCTATCATAGATTCGACATGCTGTGAGAAGGCCTGAAATGGCAAACCATCTTCCTTGTCTTCACGAGAGGATGCGTGGGTCCACATGAGGCTTGGATGGGCCGGAAGTTCGGATTAGGTTGCCAGGGTTACCAGTGTATGGGCCGGGACCTATGAAGACTTGCCATGGTATCCATACCAGGTTGTGTGATGACACTTGTCCCTACGTTCGCTAGTGTGTTGTCGTTTTGTCCTGTTTTGAGTACCTTTGTGAGTCGTCCTTTGTCGCTGCCCTTGTGAGTGTCGGTTTCATGTTAGACCTTGGGTGGTGATGGCTCAGTTTTATGGATGCTCTCTTGGACTCTTGTTTTAGCTTTGATTATGTTCAGCTGGATCCTGTTCTTTTTAAGGATCGTTTATGTATTATTGACCGATGTGGTCGTTTGTATATTGCTTATGTATCGCCTTGATGGCTGGATTGTAATGGTGTAACCTCTTGTATTCTTAACCTTTATTAATTATCAGAGGGGTCTTGCAGTTGCGCAGACCCGGAGATGTAGCCCTTTAGGGGTGAACTCCGAGATCATTATGGTGTTATGTGATGTATTCTCTTATGTTTCCTTTATTCAGCTTTATCATGTATGATTAGCTTATGTTAGATTGGTTAAGTGGATAAATGGAATTAACTATAAATGCTTATAATCAGTTCTTTCTTGAATGCCATGTTGATCGAATGCTTGAGTGGTTTAGATGAGATTTATCGTAGATGCTAGTATGCAATCGTCTTTTGAAATGCAATAAATTGGAATATGAAATGATGTAACTTAGAGTAATGAATCTTACTCAGTTGTTGTTAAGGAATTTAAATATGCTTGGAAAGATCTCTTACGTTATCATGATATCCTAGTGTATTAGAATGTTAGATGTATGGTTTGTAATTTTAAATGAAAAGCTTGAATGAAGGTGATGAATGGATCTTAATGATGAATCTTGCTTGTGATTTATATTTCCATCCTTTGAAAGAAATCATCCTGATTAAGAATTATCTCGTTGTTAAGGTAATTAGCTTATTGGATTAATCGTGTGAGTTAAGTGAATTGTGATATTTAAGTAATCTCGTTGGGAAACTCTTTAGGTGTTAGTTGAAGTCTTCCACTATGTAATCTGAATCTTTGTTATCTTGTTGTATCTTATGTGTTGTAACTTTAAAAAAATAAAAATAAAAATTTTGCACTCTATTCTTGTGTTATAGCTTAATCCCTTCGGGGTTTCCTGGCGGGGCATTACAAGATATGAATGATCTCTCAAAAAAAAGAAATATGTGAGATGAAAGATAGAAAAATGTTAGTGGATTAGAGATAGAGATAGGTGATGTGAAGATGATATTGAGATAGAATATGAGAGAATGAACCTTAGAATGAAAGAGAATAATTTTAGATGATAGAAAATGAGTTAGAAAGAGATGACGAGAAAATAATCAGCAAACTAGCAATAAGCAAATGAGATGAAATTGAATGAATCATGAACCTATGTCATTTATTTTAATGTGCAATATATTCAACACTGAGCCTTATTATTGGACAATGGAGCTTAGCACATTAGGGTATAAGGAACCAAGATGTAAAGATATCTTATTGAAGAAACAAACATGTAGCTGACTAGCAGCAAACAAAGAAAAAGGTAATGCCCATCATGGCTCCTCTAGTCACTTGTGGACATCCTTGAGTAGCATAGGAACAATATCTATTGCCAAATGATAAAAGATTAAGATTGACCCAGACAAAATTCAGCAGCTATACTGACCTTATGCCTTCGTTCTCAGTTGCTTGATGTGATGGTTGATAATGTCTGATCTCAGAAAGTTGCAGACCCTGTTTAAGATTGACCTGTCTGATTTCAAGTGTATCCTCTTCTATTTAAGACAAGATAATGATCACTTGATATGGATAAAATATGATTGATAAGATAGTTTGATCAATTAATTGCAGATGTTTGATTGATATGGATAAAATACGATTGATAAGACAGTTTGATCAATTAATTGCAGATGTTTGACTGGATAGTCGTATCCTTTGTTAACTTCGTGCGAAGTGTTTGCTGGATATCTGCTGGGGTATTTGTTTCTTGGGAGACATTTTATTGCAAGTTTTTCTGATTGATTGATTTTTGATTGTTTAGTTCTTTTCCAAGAGCTTTTTCAATGTTTTTGGATTATGTAGATTGATATTTGAATGTTTTTGGATGATTTTTTCAGGACATTATGCAGATGTTTTTGGTTTTTGATTTTTTTCAGGACATTATGTGGATGTTTTTGAGATTTTATGGTTTTTAATGTTTTTGAATTTTGAGTTTTTCATTGTTTTTGGATTTTGAGTTTTTCAGTGTTTTTGAATTTTGAGTTTTCAATGTTTTTGGATTTTAAGTTTTTCATTGTTTTTGGTTTTGTGATTTTCATTGTTTTTGGATTTTGAGTTTTTCATTGTTTTTGGATTTTGAGTTTTTCATTTGTTTTTGGATTTTTTCAGGACTTTATATGATTTTTTGGATTTTTTCAAGACTTTGTATGATTTTTTTTGGATTTTTTCAGTTATGCCTCCAGTGTACAGACCTGTATGACATGATGATCTGAAGAATGTATGTGGAGACAAATGAATTTTTGACATGACCTATGTGAATGCAATATGTAGGATGAAGATGCATTTCCTATTCCAACAAGGTTGACTGTGTTTGTTTTAGCATTTGTAATACACCAATTGAAATGAAGGTGCAAAAAATTTCATAGATAAACGGTCAATTGATCCCTAAGGTCCCTTGGAACATCCAACTTAATACACTTAGTGACTAGGATTTACAAATGGAGATGTGAAAAACTTCCCCACTGGTTCTTGAAACTTTGAGCTTCTTTTTCTCATGTGTGTGCAAATGAGTTAATTCCTACTCTTGTGTTCACTAAAGATCCTTAGCATCCTATATGACTAGCTACATGGATTATCCTAACTTCAAAAGCATCTCGAATAGAGCCTCACTGCCAGCAAGCCTTGAGAGCTCCGACAAGGTTATAGACTATAATTTCTCAAATATTGCTCCATTGCTAGTAGGAGTTCATAGCCCTGATGGAGTTACTTGCATGTTCCCATAGTCAATCTTTTTATCGCCTTTGTATGCGTGATATTTCAGTTAGATATCATTGCTCTTTTTGCCTTTAGATGGATATTTGGCATAGCTCTTTTTCTTTTTATATATTTTTTTGCCTTGACTTGTAAGTAATGAAACCTACTTGGGTGTGACAATTACAATGGCGCTGAAGTAGAATTTTAGATTTTTCACTAGTCATATGATCAACTAGGTGTCTACAATGAATTAGAGATTTTCTTAATATATTTGAGATATAGAAATTGATAGGTTTTGGGTTAACAAGTCTCAAATAGTGAAATCACTACCCAACCAGAAGTAAAGCGTCGTCACAGGGTAGTGTTGAAAATAAATGACCTTAGGACCTCATAGACTTCATGTCCAAATATCTAAGAAAGGAGATGACCCTTGCTTCTCTTGGATGCAAACAAATGATAAACTTGGATGGTTGCCTTGTTTTATTGATGGTGCTATATGTAATTGCAAACATTTTTGAAAATGCAATGTATTTAAAAAAAGAAACTATATGTAATGCAGATGTTTTTAAATGATATGATATGCAATGCAGAAAATAAAACCTAAACTACACATCCTTTAGGTATAATATTTCTATAGGTAGTTCATTGGCCTTTGTTTGAAAAGTTAGATAAAGATGTCTTTTTCAATAGGATATAAGGACTCAGCTGTGTGTACACGTTTAACATCTCCAATGCTGATTTCTTTAGTTTTTGGATTTTGTGAATCATTAGAAGAAAATCTAGCTCTGGAATCCATGAATTCAGCTATGGTGTTATCATTTTCAAAGACATCCAATTGTGGTAGATTCTCTTGCCCCCAGTCTTCTAGGTGTGGGTGTATGAGACAAATTGGTTTCGAAGTTATGACATGAGCGGGTGTTATGCCTATTTTTATTCATGCACTTGAAGAGGATGATAAAGTCAACCAGGTGTTGATCTTATTAGCTGGTGTTATGCTTGTGCATGAAGAAGATGATGAAACAATTTGAGTGTTGATTTCATTAGTTGGTGCCTTGCTTGTTTCTATCACCACTTTGGCATTTGATGATGGCACACACACAATTGTTGACAAGTTGCTCTGTGTAGTATGATCCGGATTGGTGATTTCATTGATAATGGGTTCATGAACAACTTGTGTAGAGGGATTGGGATCATGAGGAAGACTGGGAGAAATGGTAAGTTCATTCAAGAGGGAACCTTGTGAAGAACATGGAGGATTATGACATGGAGATGAAGGGATGGAGGGACCTTGATCAAGATTTGGAGAAATAATGGGATCTTGTTTTGGACATGAAGGTAAAGGTATGATTTGATCTTGTCTTGGAAAGGGATTGTTATGAAGGATAGAAGGGATGTATAGGTCTTGCTTAGGAGGTGGATGTTGGATGAGACTTGAAATGACACTTTGTTCTTGAGATGGAAGGGTTTGATTATGAATGGAATAGAAAAGAGCGAGGGGATCATCATAAGATTCTTGGTCAATGGGATCTTGATCAAAAATTGGGTAGGATGGAAGTGGTTGTTCTTGATCTTTATTTGTTTCAGGACTCATTTCTTCTGATTTTGGGTCATCCTCTTGACATGGGGAAGGAGTTTGGAAATTCATGGGAGATTCTTGGAATGTTTCAACATTTTGGCTTGATGAAGAAGGATTTTGAATGAGATCCTCTGAATCATGACATGAATTAGATTGGATTTGTATAATGGATAGTGATTGGGAGGTTGTGTTATTAGATAGAGATGACATGGATTAGTCTTGTGAGATTTCAGGGGATGATGAAATGGTGGATAGATATGGTTGATTTGGGATTTGGTTGAAAGGGATTTGATTTTGGTTGAAAGGAGTATGATTTTGGGTGAAAGAGGTTTGATTTTGGTTGAAAAAGGTTTGATTTTGGTTGAATGAATTTTGATTTGGACTTTGGTTGAAATGGGTGTTATTTTGATTGAACGAGGTTTGAATGTTGGATTGATGTGAATTTTGATTTGGACTTTGGTTGAAAGGGGTGTGATTTTGGTTGAAAGTGGTTTGAATGTTGGATTGATGTGAATTTTGATTTGGACTTTGGTTGAATGGGGTTTGATTTTGGTTGAAAGGGGTTTGAATGTTGGATTGATGTGAATTTTGATTTGGACTTTGGTTGAAAGGGGTGTGATTTTGGTTGCATGAATTTTGAATGTTGGGTTGATATGTTTGGTATGATTGCTATAGTGGGTTGAAATAAAAAGAAGGTTTACATGACTCTAATGTTGGTTGAACCGAGGTAGGAACAATTTTGTTGAAGAATGAAGGTTGGCATGTTTGAATGGTCTCACAAGAAGAAGAAGCTTGGTCTGATACTGATCCCCTCATGGCCATTACTTCTATCATCATGTTTATTAACTAGCCCCTATGGTTGTTAAGACTAGCCACATCTATCACTTGTTGTTGCAAAGTCTTGATCTGTTGAGCTAAGGTTTCTATGGATGGTGATGGAATAGGAATGGAAGGGATGAATCATCCACCTTCCCTATGAAATGTATAATGCCAATCCATGATGTTTTCTTGTTTGGTTTGGACCTAGGATCACAACATGTAAGATGTTTTCTCCATTTCTCTGGATGCGATAATGTTTGATTTGTTGAACTTGACAAACTTGTTTGAGTTGAGGTTGAGTTTGATTGATCCTCTAATTGTGATTTGGATGTTTGGGGTATGACTTTCTAGGATTATTATGAAAATGATGACGAACTAAGACAAACATATATAAGGTCTAGACAAGGATGAATATGAGGATGATAATGCGGACTCAAAATTAGGACTATGCAAGGACTTTAGGACAATAATGAGGACGTAAGTGAGGAATATGAAAGGACTTAGGATGATAATGAGGACGTAGGTGGGGACTATACAAGAAATTAGGATGATAATGAGAATTTAAGTGAGAACTATGCAAGGACTTAGGACGATAATGAGGACGTAAGTGGGACTATGCAAGGACTATGTAAAAGATTGCCTAGGGTCACAAGTATGTAAGGAATTTTGAGTTTTAGTTTCAAAATGGACTTTGTTTTCTGTAACTTCATGTGTGGGACAATGTTTTATAGTTTTCCAAATCTGAGAACAATGGCTGGTAGGTATGTATAGCTGACTGACTCAATTTTCATACAATCTTGGAAAATTCAGAGATACATGGGATAGGGCCTGAAATAGCCCAAGGGACTGACTCAATACTAGTCTAGCACAACGATACATAAAAAAAAATGAAATACAATCTTAGGTTGGACAGTGGACACCATTCAATGAGGCCCTTATGAAATACTAAGAAAAAATGAACAGATAGAGAGTCTGGCAGCATTGGCTCCACTCCACGACACACACTTCTCGGGCATGTCAGTCTCTCTTACCCCAAAGATCCAAAGATCTTATAGCTGAGGGATTCCTATATCATAGTGTATGGTACATGAAGGGTATCTATGGGGTACGATCCACACTCCCAGAATCACTGAATGTAGGTTTTTTGGCAACTAAATTGGTTCTTAGTATTAGGTTTCGAGGGATCCTAATCCAATGATGGATTCTCAGAGAAAGCCACTTAAGACTTTAGTTGAGCTTATCGGTATAGGGAAGGCCCCCACATACCTCGAATTCACTCAACACTCTAGCCGCCTGACCAATATATTTATATAGTGGCTCAAAAAACCCGCTCGAGAGTATGCTGGGAGAGATGATATCCCCAACACATCCCAATTCAAAGTACTCTATGGGGTGATGAAATCCCCAATCAAAGATACCCCTCACTATGTAGAATAAAAGAAAATTTGGATGTCATTGTCACCTTCCTTCTTTCTCCCAAGACCCTGAAGGTGGGTGGAAAGTCAGTTAGTGCAACAGTAGGTTCACCCCAAACACAATAAAAAGTTCTTTACCTTAAGAAAAAGAAAAATGATTTAATCTAATGGAGCCTGATTCACATTCATTTTATAACCCAAATTTAGGTGTTAGATACGCATGTGCATGTCTATTTTAAACACCAAATCAAAGTATGAAGGCATACATGTCAATTTTAACCATTTGTTGATTTTAAGCACCAAAAACCAAGTGTGAGATACATGCATGTCAATTTCTAGCCCATGTTCATTTTAAGCACCAACAACAAAGTGTGAGATTATCCATGCATGTCAATTTTATCCCATGTTCATTTTAAGCACCAACAACGAAGTGTGAGATTATCCATGCATGTCAATTTTAGCCCATATTCATTTTAAGCACCAACAACAAATTGTAAGATTATCCATGCATGTCAATTTTAACTGTTGTTGATTTTAAACACCAAAAATGAAGTGTAAAGTGTGCATGCAAAAGTACTAATCTAATCCTCTTTGAAAATCCACCATAGGTTGTAAACATAAGATTAGTAATAAAACCAAACTAATAGAAAATAGAAACTCAAAACTTGACAGAGGCGAATGCGTAATTATACCTGTGCGAATGTGTGATGTTTACAGACTGAATGCGTGAACTTGATAGAGTGAATGCATAAATCTGACAGACTGAATGCATGAACCTGACAGAGTGAATGCATAGAACTAATAGGGCGATTGCGTGACAGACAAGCAAACAACAAAAAAAGTTAAATTTTAACAAAAAAGAAAATTAATCCTGATTGTAAACCTACACAACCGATTGTGAATCCCTAGCCAAATCTCTCATTATCCACTCAATATTGATTAGATCATATTTAATTGTATAAGAAAGAACTAGGCTATTATATCTATCTAAGGCCATTTGTTCTTCCGAATCCTGTATCAATTTTTCTGCCTGGAGAACCTTTTGATAGCGTTTGGCTTCTCTCCTTTGTTGTTTCGTCCTTCTTGCACCTGAAATCCTGAACTGGACTTTTTTTGCCATAAATTGTTATAATCAAATCATGAAATAAACACAGTTTGATCCCAAATTAACCCAATTTGAGGTAGAATTAAACATAACAAATAACAAACAGAAGAAAAATTTAAACAACAATTTACCCTGCGGATGCGTGATCCAGAAAGGGCGAATGGGAGATCTAATCAGGGCGATTGCGTGACCCTGTCAGAACGAATGCGTGACCCCAAGGGGTTGAATGCGTGATTCTATCTATGCAATTGCGTGACAATGAATGCTCGATTGTGTGATGAAAAAATCTTTTCTCAAAATTCGTGCAACCTGCAAAAAAAGGAAAAATCCACACGATCTACAAAAATCACACAGAAGAATAAAGAATAAAGAAGGTTAAATTGTTGTTAGTTCATTTCGGGTTCACCAAAATGTAACACATGCTAGAATTCATCTTAAAATAACAAAATAATCAATTAGAAACAAGGGAAATCACGAATCCCTATCTAATCAACAAATCTAACAAACTAGACAATGAAAAGATGCAATATCAAGAAATAGGAATTATAAGTCAAATCAAAGCAAAACTCCCTATCCCAAGATTGCATATTGCTTCCATTGCTCTTATCCTCTTCATAGTATGATGGCTCTCAGATATTGCACTGGTAACCTGCAAGTGACATAAAGATTTAAAAGTTCGTGATTCAGAGAATAATTATTCAAGATTGAGGAGGAGCAGGAGGATTGAAAATGGAGATTGAATGCTCAATTTATAGATTTTTGGATGAGATTGATTAAAAGGTGGAACAAATTGATCAAGAGGTAGAACTCAGATGAGCTCAAATGAAAATTGATAGTTGAATTGTTGATTGTAGGAGTGAAACTCAATAGATTGAATAGATTAATTGAGTTAACTAATTGAGAAAAAGCTGACTGAAGGAAGAAAAAGAATGATTGGAGGAAATAAAGAGGATGACAAAGAAAGCTTAATTTAGAAAAATCTAAGTTAAAGATGGAAATAGAAGTTGAAGAGATAAATGATTTAATTAATTAATTGATTGAATTAATTAATTTAGCATGTGCTTGCATTTAGATTTAGATTATCAATTTAATCTTTGCATGAGATTTATTCAAATAATTGAATTTATTAATTCAATTTAGTATTTGAATATATTTAGAACTTAACTTTGATTTTCAATTTGGTTTTTGAAATCATGCACATGTAATTGAATTTGGAAGAAATTAGAAGAATATGAAATTAATTGAAATTAGAATTTGGGGATTTGGAAATGGAAGAATTAATTAGTTAATTAAATAATTTAAAGAAACTATTTAATTATGTAGAAATAGAATTTAATTAAATAATAAAGATTATTTAATTTAAAGGAATTAAATCATAATTAATTAAATAATAAATATTTAATTAATATTTAGAAGAGAGTTGAATGATTAGATGATTAGAGATAGACATTGAGAATTAATTTATTTAAATAATAAAAATTATTTAAATTGGGGAATTAATCAGAATTAATTAAATAATAAATATTTAATTAATATTTAGAAAATGATTAAAATGATTAAATGATGATAGAAATAGAAAATAGAATAATTAGTAAGATTATGAGGAAATATGAAACTAGAAGAATAAGATTAATTAACTTAATTAAATAGTTAAATAATTATTTAACTAATTAGAGGAATAATTAGTACATGATCAATGAGACATTTTTAGGTGTCTACAATATGGTATCATTATATATATTTAATTGTAATAGATAAGATTTGAAAAATATGTTTTATGTTTATATGTATTTATTCAAATAACTGGTCTTTTGTCATTGAAATATAAGGATATATACCACTTTATTACTATTGAAAATTACTCACTGAGAATTAAAACAAAATAAATTTAGGATATGGAACAAAATTTTCTTAAGGTTTGACAATGGATGTATCCCTCAAATCAATCACAAAATTAATTACATAGATCAATATCTTACTTGAAATCACATAGAGGAAGCTTATTGATTGACTATGAACATGTTACCTTAGGATGAGCTTAGACATGAATTTGGAGTTATCAAAGAAATGTTAACATCATGTATCAGACATTTGGGATAGCGGCATATAGAAAGTGGAATATAAGATAGGTGAGAGTGAAGTGCCTTGGATGGAATGTTGGAAGAGATGTGTGGAACCCTTGCACACCCCATAGAAGCATTTAGAAGCCATACAAAAGTGCCATAGACCAAATATTAATGACTCTCCTAAGGATACCAATTGTGACAATCACAAGTTTACCAGTGATACTGCCTACTCAAACAAGTTGTGTTTGGAAACCCCACTAGGTGTGTATATGTAATGGTAATGAAATGTCCTAAGAGTAGCCCTTACACTAGCATGCACAAACCTTGGTGTCACGACGGTGTTGGTGTGGCCTTGGGCCAATGGTGGTTGATTGTTACAATTAGGACAATGATCTCATTTAGTGTGATTTGAGCATGGTGTTTTGTATACATTTTCACAAAACAATTAACAACCCAACCATAGCTATTAATAAGATTTCCCATAAAATGCATGCAAAATGTATCATCACTGATAGGATAACTGACTTGCATTTAGTAAGAGACCTCAATGAGTGGAGTTTCATGCTGAAAAGAGTACTTGCAATAAAGATATTGAAATCAACGAGACATTATGTATTCAAAAATCCACAAGGAAGATCTAATATTTATGAATGAAATTGCAAATTAATCTAAGTTACATGTTTGATATCTTACTTATATCATGGCAACATAAAATGTATATGTGCACTCAACATACCTCTTTGCTTGTTTATTTGAGAATGTTTATAGGAATCAATAGGTGAATGATACATTGATCTACACATGAATCACTTGTACTTTCCTGATACTTTCATTGCTTGGTCAAGGTCGTGTACCCCCTAACACTTGAATATTGTTTCCACCCTCATGATTACTTAAAGTCCATGCTCAAATCACACTAAATGACAATAGTTAGTACAAAATAGTGACCATAGCCAAGGAAGCCCAAATTTACTCATACTCAACATAATAAGAAATAACTAAATCATCTGGACCATTATTCATAACATAACCTCTTTTTCACATCATGGAAGGCCAAAATTACAAGGATCACACTTCTTTGAAGGAGCCATTGTTCAAAGCCACCAAACTATCAACAAGAGTAGAAGCTATTAGGCTCATACAATTTTAGGACATATAAAGAGTTGAATCAGAAGCGAGATCATGAAGCATACAATAGAGAGGTATTCATGGAATAGACATATGAAAACATCTCATTCATGAAGTAACAAAATGCTAAAGAAAATGACAAGTAATAAAAAAACTTACAAGGATGAGGTATATTCATAACTTTTGCAGTCTCGCCATGGATATCAACACTAGAAGAAACTCATATTGTTAGTGTACATACAAGACAATATGGGAGTTCATTATACCCAACAAATTGTGGTGTTGTTATTTGTGTTGGTTCTATTGGACCCTGCAATTAAGATTCAATATACATTATTCAATAAGATTAACTGTGCAATATAATGAAATATTGAAAAGTGTGTTATCTTGTTGAGCTTCGCTTGGTTTCGAGAATAGTTTAATATTCTCTACTTAATGAGGCCAACCACGTGAAGATGGAAGCTCATTTGGCCCCTCCACCCTGTTGGTTCCATTTTATGCTGAACAACAAAATCAACAACTAGTGTAACCTACAACCAAATTATTAAAAGCTAGCCAACCTCAACTATGATTTCCAAGGATTAATTGGACCAACTAACAAGGATGTTTTAAATCCTTCTACTCTTTAGGCTCTGCAAAACCTAGGCGGGTGTACCTTTTGATGCTTAAGATTTAGACCTATGACACACCTTACGACAACATCAATAGAAAGCAGATAAACCATTCCACAAGCTCACCAATTTAAGTATCACGTACATATGGGCTAGACCTTGTACAAACAGTAGATGAAATAGACCTTTGGAAGGATAGGTCACTAACCCCTAAAACATGAAGGGAAATAGATTTGTCTTTTAAAGTATATTGCTCTGAGAACATCCCCAAAACTTGTGAGACCAGTGCCTTATCTAAGGGCAACAAAGTCAAATATCAAACTACAATTGATAACATGTACTGCAAATCCATCTTCATTATTAATATCCCTGCATTAATGCCTTAAAAAAATGCATTACTCAACTCATTCACAAAACCATCAGATCTAAAAATACATATCCCATTATCTATGATCTATTACATAATTTAAATTCTTCCTTGAAGAATGCCTGCAAACAACCACAACAATCTCCTTGAAATTGACAAACTTCAGCCTCCTTGAGGCTTCAATTTATAACAAAGAGATATACATTCAGAGACAAATTCTGTGTGAATTTTTGCATGCCTTACATACACAAGAACCTGCAACAAAACATCTACAACAAGAAAGTACTCTATTACTCAAAGAAAAGCCCTGCCCTATACAATCTTGAAAAGAACTCAGAATTGGAAACCATGAAAAAATGAAGCCACTCTCCAAATTTTTGGAACCCCTACAATTGAGAAGAATTGGGAATAAGAAGGAGGAGGGAAAAGATTAGGTCTGCAACCGAAATTGCCAAGTGTCTTCTTTTTCCTTAACTGCAAAAATATCTCCTTCCTTCTTGTGGAAACTTATCTTGAAATATCTCATATCTGTTAAAATAAAATTCATAACTACATTCCTCATTTTGAGGGCTTTCCCGCGATATATAATACTTCTACATTTGGCCAAAAATTAAACCTTGGGCGAATTAATCTTGAACAACAGGCCATCATTTAAATTTTTTGAATTTTCCCTATAGTTTCAACTATATCATTTAACTTTGATTTTTGGCTCTGATTTTGGCCCTGCATCCTACCACGTGGCAACCTCTGATTGGTCGATGGGATCCATTGGGTGCCACCTGGCATGACACCTCATCTTTTTCCACTTGTCGGCCACGTCACTGCCACTGGGCTGCTTGCTTGTATGCCACATCATTGCCACCTCAGCGCCACCTAGGCACCACGTCATCGCTACTGGACAGGACCCGTGAGCTATCTTTCCACCTAGACCCACCACCTAGCTTTCGCCATTTCACAATGGCTAACGATCTTGCATCTTCGGGTCACGAAGTCGCGCAGGCCGTCGGATCCTTGTGCAGGCCATTGGATCCTCTGAACTTGCTCACTCTTTAACTCTTCGTGATCCGCCTGAGCTTTTCGCCATTTTGCAGGGCTTAACTCGTGATCATCTTTCTTTCGCGAATCCACGCACACCGTCTGATCTCCTCAACATGCTCGCCGGTTAATCTGCTCTTCCTCTACAAAATTTGCCTACCTTGGGATTCATGCCCATGTGGGGTCCACTTGGTCGTCGCTCATCTCGCCAACTCGATCGCCTTGGAATTCATGCCCACGCGCATGGTGTCCGCCTTGGGCGCTCAACGGGCACCATCCGTCAAAAGCCTTTTATGGCTTTGACATTATAGATGGTTGTGCGTTTGCTCTTAAATATCAAAAAGTTGTCTTGCCCAGCCAATGTGGGATATTTCCTTTTAGCCTGGAACTGCATATTGAAGGCTTCTTCTCTGAGTTTTAATGGCATTTTCTAAGTGTCTTCATTTGCTTGAAACCCTTTGTTGCCTTATTTGAAACACCACAAGGGAAAAATACTGGTTTTGCCTCTGTGAATGCATTTGTTTCAAACTTTAAAGGCATCCAAACACCACTTCTTACACCAGCCAATTTGCATTTTGCTTAAACTTTTAATGGTCTGTTGTTAAAGTACCATGCATAGCAGGAAGGAGATTGGCCAAAAACCTACCAATGTGCAATTGTTTATTTATTTGGCCTTTTCAAATGCCAAATTGGGGGGGTTTTAAATCCTTTCCCGGCCACTAATGTAGAGGGAGGACTTAGCCATGGGCTTGCCAATTTAAATGCTGCAGACTTCAAAACTCCATACAGTGCTGAACTGGTATTTTCTATTTGAAGTTCATTGCCTCTTCAACTCTACATTGCCTATTGCTAATTGCATTTTGCTCAGAATTTTATATTGCTGAAGAATTTTTGCAGCCTTCCAAATAGCCACGTTGACATCTCCTTCTGGCTCACAGCATGGGGGAAAATTAATGCAGATTGCATTAGTTGAAAGATTAAAAAAAAGCCCACTCCAGCTTATACACAGAGGGAGGAGTGACTGCTATAGATTAATGGAGAACACTAGCCATGCTACAATTGGTGAAAGCCTCTGAATAGCCTCTAAACTCCATGGCAAAGGGAAGATGCTAATTGCATTTACTTAAAAGTTTCTTTTAAAAAAAAAAATGCCTTCCATTGCACTTGTTTGGAACTTATTTTAAATTTCACTCCCAGACATAACACACAACAAGGAGAATGCTAGGAAGGTTGTGGAATTTGGCTTTACACCAACCAAAGGCATTTGTTTTATATCTATCACATTCTCCTATGTTTTTTTGAACAATTTAAAATCCTCTGGAAAGACTACCCTGGAAACTTCATTTACCAATGAACAACCATTTAAATATTCTGAAATTCCCTCAGAGAACCAAGTCGCCAATAAAATCAGTCTGCGAGCATGAGCTAGGTCGAGCCCCAAAGTGGGTCCGGCTAAAATTTTTTTTTGTTTTCATGTAACTGACCTCTGAAATACCTTAGGAACCTCAAACATACCTCTGGAATCGATCGACACCATTTTCGGATCATAAAATTGAATTTTACAACTTTCAGGCACTTATGCCACATTTTTGCATTTAATCACGAAGACATATTTTTCAAAGTGGTCAAAACACCTTTCTGGATCTTGAAAATTTACAGGCATGTACTCTGATATACAAGGATGAACTTTACCAAATGGTTTTTCAAGATGAGTCTCAACCGAAGAGATATTAATCACCGAAAATGACCAACTGGCTTTATCGACATTGCGGACTTGATGAAGTCAATGTTTTGGCAACACATGATGCCTTTCTTAAAAATATCAAATGACCTTCATAGACCCTCAAATTTGAAACATAGGTACCTTGAAGTACATGTTAAATCTTTGGATTCTCAGTTTGACCAAAATTCTGACTGGGTGCAAATGGTGCGCTCATGAAAATGGCTACTTTAACTGATGTGGCAACAAAAGTATGGATCACTAAACCAGATGGCTCAAGAAAATCTTTTGAAATCCGATCAAACGGATTGGCAGAGGCTTGAAATTTGAAACACAGCTTTCCTTTTAGATCAACAATAGCCAAGAATAAACATTTTGATATGACATTCACCGGGGTATTTTTACACTTGTGCAAACCACACAAACTACAAACGGACTGAGCTTTGAAAACCGAGCAAATGAATTCATGAAGACTTGAAAGTTTGCACGGAGGCACACTTTTATGCATAGAATTCAATCCATTTTGAATTTCATCATGACAATCAGCAGGGAAAAATATATAAATGCCCAAAGTAGGCTATTTAGTAAAATATACATTTGTGCCTAAAATGCACTTTCAGCTCACCCCTCGAAATGGGTACCTGGTACACTTATCCAAACTGAACTCTAAAAGTTTCACATCACTGCATAGGCCAAATGGAAGGTGTACAACAAGCTACAAAAGCCTTACCCCTTGAAAATCAACTGGCTCCATTTTACCCCCTCTCTAACTAGGCCATTCAAACTGACTCATTTGGAAATACAAAGCAAAAATTTGAATTGGGCCTCAAAACTTGACTCAATTTTAATGAGTCCCAACACACCCCCCCCAACATCACTCTTAATTTCCTGTTAACATCTTATAACATTCATTCATTCATTATTTCTACCATTAATAAAATATAACATTCATTCATTAATATCACATAAAATTCATTAACACATAACATTGATTAACATTAATTAACATGCAACATTCATCAATATTAATTAATACATATCATCCATAACCATTAACTAGCACATAATTACATTCACTAACACACAAAAATTAGTCATTATCAAATAAGGTAGATTATAATCATTTCTTTTTTTGTTTTTTCTTTGAATCTATGAAAAGACTACATGGAACATTAGTCTCTTCATCATTTCCCCCCTCTGCAGTTGTTCTGCCCTCTACTTGTGATCTTGATGTATGCCTAGTCCTATACTGAGGACGAGGACACTGAAGTGAAGGGGGGTCCTCTGCAATAACAAAGAAATGAGTTAAATTCAAAACATTTTTTATTATTGTTACAAGTATTTCATTAATTTAGAGAACATAACTGTTGCTCTCTTTACCTAATGGGGCCACATCATTTTGTCTATCCTCAACCTCAACATGTTGAACACCCTCTAGATCATCTAGAGTTGAAATACTAAAGGTTACATTAATACTGAACACTAATTGCAATTATATTTGTTTGAAGGAATAACAGTGGTCCTCTTTACTTGAGTGGGGAACATCACGTTCCTAATGTTGTGTACCCAGATCATGCTCCACTTGGTCACCACCGACTACATGCTCTAAAATATTAACAAAAAAGGTTACATTAATTACTAATCTAATTACAAATTAAGATGTTTAATAGTATTAATAACTACATAAATAAATTTGAATAGAAAATGAATACCTCCACTACTGGGATGCACATCTGAACCTTCATGTGCAGGTGGTGTTTCACGATTAGTAGGCTACATTCCAATGTCATGCACATTGTTATCATTTCTTACTTATTTAAAACAAATATAGTCACTTTATGTTGGAACTCAACATCAATTAGATTATTGGTAAAGTATTCAATTTGAAACAATTTTCATTTAGCATATTTACCTATGTGACAGATGCACTCGAATATTGTGTATGCCCACTCAATTCTCATAGACGATCAGCCACGGTTGAATAGCCTTGCTGGTAGGCAATTCTCTTGTCATCTTCTGTGGGTGCTCTATTTAATTCAAAGCCCTACATTTTTTCTTGGTATCGTGAATTTTTCTTGCATTGTTTGATAAAAAAAAATCTTTTGCAATTTATTAATATTTTGATGCAATATTTTGTTTACACGAGATACTTACAATTCGTGTAGAAAATTTTATATAACCACTAGAGCTGAGTTTGTGTTTCCCATGCTTTTCTTATCTTGCCTTGGTTGCCTTTGACGTGTCACTTAGTCTATAAAAGTTTGAAATATGTTAGATTATATAAATATAAAGAGTAATGAATTAGTACATAATTACATTCTTAATAGTATCCCGTACCTTTTTTCCTTTCAATTCTCTCCTTGGCATCCAGAATCAAGTCCTTCCACTCCCTCTCTGGAATCATGGGGGGACACTCATACTTTAGGTTCCTCTCTAAATGGGTCCTGTATTGGTCCCTCACATACTTTAGATATGTGCCAACTTTTTCAAGGAGCTTGGTTTTGTCAAAGGTGTCATTTCCAAACCACTCAACCATTTGGTTTGTCAATTCATCTTTTAACCTTTTTTCTTGGTCATTCCACCTTTTAAAGCAAAAACAAACCTGTTAGATTTAGAAATAAACTGAAGCTACATTTATTACAGTTCAAGAAATGGATCAAAGGAAAACTATTCTAGCAATGATATGGAATCAAAATAGTGGATTAGGGTTAGTTCACATATGATGTACCACCTTTTACGTATGGTGGGCCCAAATATCTACAATGCAATGTCACTAAGATGTTTATCGAAAATATCATTTCCTGCAAAAAATTCATGGGATCATTAGTTCAAAATGAGTGATCATAAAGTAAATTACAATTAGACTATATATAATAATAATAATTTTAAAGTACCTGGAACCTTTTGTATATTTAAGGGAATCATTTCTTCGTCGCTCACCACCAATGTGGCCTACAACATTCCCGTACTAGCAATACGAGAAGATCTAGAAAATGATGGTATGTTATCAGTAGTAGTCACCTCTAGCGCATCCTCATGTGCATCTCTTCTTGAAGAAAATGAATCCACTATGAAATGCCCCCAAGAAAGAACACTTGAAGGGAAATAAACACATAACAAAAGATAGAGCAAAAGAGGGATCTACCAACAGTGGGTGGGCCAATATGATTTGTAGTAAATGATGTCTGCATGCTATGTGTTGTTGACATTGCAGTTGGCAATACAAGTGGGGCTAACCTCTGATGAGGTGGTGGTGGAATTTGCACAGGAACATTGACAACACCTGAAGAATAATAAATTAAATATATCAAACATTAAATATATGAAAAGTGCAAGAATTGTAAACAAGGATGAACCTTTATTTTGAAGATTGACAATATCAAGTGATAATACAAGAAAATCATCATCACCTGAAGTACCTGCAACACCCTAATCATGGCAACAAATTTCATGAGGGTGGATAAATTTCTTTAAAAACAACACGTACATATTTTAGTTAATGACATATAAGAGAATAAAATATAAATCATTGTTGAACTTTTGTTATAATTAAAGCTTTCATTACTGCTTACTTGCAAGTTTTCTGCTGTCCGAATCAATACTTGTACCCTCTCTCGTATCTCATCAGTCATAGGATGCACGACTACCAAAGCAACAATCTCTTTAGTAATTTTTCTAAGAGGCTTTTTTATAAATTCCATAGGGTGTGTGGAATTTTCAGGTTCATCATCGCTTAATCTTATTGAGTCCACACCCTAGAGAGGTGCTCAGGTACTGCAGCTCCCTTTCCCTTTCCCTGAACATCCATTTGTGTCAAGAATATCATTTAAAATTACAAAATTAGTCTAAATCACTAAAAAAAAGGACATAATAATGTAACAATTTGCTTCTATCTAATTTGTATAATTACAATGAGGTTTACCTGCTTGGTAGAAGTGTCACGACCTACATCCCTGTCTGTGACATGTGATGGATCCATGTCGCCTTGTGACAAAGAAAAAATATAAAAAATGTTAGCGAAATTAAACCAATAGACTTAGCAAAAAAACTTCATAATAAAATGGTATATTGGATTCATTAATTGGAGGTTGGTTAATTTAAATGGTATATAGTACGTACCACCCCCATGATATTAACTTTTTTTGTATCTATATGATTCAAACTGTAATTGATTAGAAGCTCTTCGCCTACACTTATTGATTTTATCGCACATACGAATACATGATTTCCCTCGCGCGCCTCAAATATGCAATTAGGTTGTTTATTAGTTGACCCTGGTCGCGTACTATTTATAAAACCTACAATATTCCCTATTGATTTTGGCCGACCATCAATGTATACAACCACTCGTTTACTTTGATCATTATCTTTCTGTTGTATATAATTTGCTGATAGTGCATACCTACACATACTTTTTTTATATTGAACAATCTACATCCAACTATTATAATTGTAACAAGGTCCGACAAACTCCATCAATTCAACAAATTTGTTGTAATAGACCTTTATGCCGTCCATGGGAAATAAGCCAAAACCATGTAACAACAAAGGTGCTATGTGATATATCCTATTGTTAACACAAAAATCAGTGTTTATTGGAGGAATTTCCTTGGGCACCCATTGTTTCTGTAGATGTTTGTACCTCAGTGGCTCCTCAATATTGCCTTTTGTCTCATCATCATAAGAACATGATGCCCCTTGAGCAAGGAAAAATTTCATGCGTTTATTGAATTTTCTTCTAATCTTTTGACCTCTCATTGATCTCCCTATTGTAAACCTACTACATGTATCACTTTCATTTTCTATTCTTGCATTTCCCTCACTTGACGTAGAAAAATTTGATAAATACCTATTTGGGGGTACCTGCACTCCATCAAATGAGAGAGTTAATTGGTAATGAGAGAGAATTTTTGCAAATGAGGGTAGTGTTGATGAAGAAGTCGACCCTAAAGTTGATTTTGGGATTAAAATTTGAATAAGTCCAATGAGGGCCTCAAGTGTTGATAATTGTATTAGATTTGTTGCTAATGTTGAGCTTTGAAAAACTAAGAAAGTTTGTTTTCCAAGTAATTTTAAAAAAATAAACTGTTTCTATAGGGTGTATTGACTAGCTATACTTGTCCATCCATGAGACTATGCAGGATCCTCGTCAAAGGGGTTCAGGTTCCTGCACATGTAATTCAATTATCTTATGTTAGCTAAAAATTACATAGTACACAACATGAACAACATGAACTTTGTAGACAAAAAGAGTATTAAATAATAAAAAGATGTTGTCATCAAAATCATTGTAAATTTTTTAATTCCTTACCTTTACTTTATGTAGTCTATGTAGGATCCTCAACTAAATGGTTGACGATGTTTGTAGTCAACGACCTGTTCCCACCAAGGGTGACAACATCACACAGGAACAATACATGAAATCAACACCATCAATTGAGCATCATAAGCATTACTACATTTGTAAGTTTTTTATTACGGGAAAAATAGGTTTTGAAGGGACTCTGAAACCCTTTATAATAGATCCTTAAAAAATAAGAGCATTAAGAAACAAGAAAAAACATTCTGCAAAAAATCAGCACAGTTCTTTGCCATAACCAGCATAAAAGCCCAACAAAACCTGCTACATCTAGCCAAAATCGAATAAAGACAAAAGACAAATTACTTAATGTTTTTAGGGCATTAGCCAAATTTATGCTAATCGCTTGCAAATCTTTGATATTATCCCTGAGCATTGGTATTTCCTTGGAAGAGGCCAAATCAACTTTTTTCATACTCACCCTAGTCCTTTTTGTCGCGCCACTAGAAGCACTTTCCACGTTCCCTACCTCAATAGCATCCTCATCAACATCCAGGTCCACAACAGGTTTGGAATTGCTAGAGCCTTCAAGGAACTTGACAATTTCCTCCATAGTCCTGGACACAGAGGTAAGGATATCCAGGATCATAACCAAAAGTTCTTCATGGCTCCCTTTCCTTCCTCCATCTTACTAATCTGATCTTCCAACTTTTCCACTTTCTCCTCCATAACCTTATTCCAATGCTCCTGGTTACTTTCATCTTTCTTTCCCTGCTCTTCCTGCTACTTATCAATTTTTTTCCAGATTCTTGATTCTTTCATATACCCACCTATCAAAACCCATTCGAGCCTCATATTATTTTTTGAGTTTATCTAGGATAATCCCATCTCCATCTTTATCCTGTTCAATGCTTGTTTCTTCCTTATCATTCTCCTGCTCCATTTCCATTTCCCTTTCCTCCTTATTAATCTGATTGTCCTGCTCCTCAATAGGCCGACTGTTAACATTACCAATAATCATGCTGTGGGTAGGGGTATTCTGATCAGAAACATCCTCTGCTTCTCCTTCCTCTTCCCCCACTTTCTCTTCTTTCTAGCTCTCCTCTTTGTCAAACTCATCGATCTCCATCTCACTTCCATTTTTGCCACTATCCTAAGAATCAGCCTCCATATCCTTTTGTTTACCCATGTCCTCTTGAATTTTCTCCACAGTGGCTTTCTTGACCTTTTTGCCCTGTATCAGCACATCCTTACTGCGCCCACCTTCCTCAATTTTCTTCTTTCCTTTCCCCAGTGAAACTGACAACCTTTTGTTCTCTTGAATAGCCAAAATCTTGCAATGCTCATAAATGAGAAAAATAAGGCTGCAATGAAGCATTGGAGAAATGGGGTTCTTACTATGCTTATTCAAAGACCGCAACAGAAACCTAAAGAGGTAATAGGGCAAAGAAATCCTCTTTTCATGTCTAAAGTAATTTAGGAGCACAAAATGGTTGGTGTGGACCCTGGTGAAGCGACTCTCAACAGTAAAATATTCCATAATTGGATTAAGCACACAACCCCAATTTTTTTTGATGTTAGAATCATCATAATACCCCCCTGAAGCTTTTCCTAATTTCACTCTCTCCTCTTTATGCAAAAAAAGATTCACTGCGTTATTAGACACTTTTAGGTCCTTAAAGAAATTAAGACTAGAATGTGGCATACCTGCGACCATAGAAATGAGGTCCGCATCCAGCTTGAATCTAACACCATGAATTTTGAAGGAGCTATCTTTCCAATTTTTAGTAACTTTAGTCACCGCTAGGTTAACTCTGCTTTTATCATAGTCTAACAGTTTTTTCATGAAATGCATCATGAAACCCTTCTCCAGCTTTGTCCATACCTTAGGCATCTCCTGCCATATGGAAATATTATCAGGTTCCTCTCTTCTTAGATCCCCCCTATTTTAGAATTCATTTTATGATTTCTCTACTTCTGCAACTTCAGAGATTTCTTCCAAATGGCACTCAACTTTTTGAAAATGCACACCCACAAAGCATGCAAAATTTTAATATTCTTGTTTAGGACTCTGCCCGTCTGGTGAGCTATAATAACCTCCATCTGGCGAGCTATAATAACCTTTCTAAAAATTTGATTAATAATCATTAATACTTCCATGATTAATGTGTGATCCTTCTTTCCCCATAAATCTATCCTTTCTAATGAGATATTTGATATTAAAGTCAATATTATCTTCCCCATTCCATATGCTTTGAGATTCAGAAATAACGTCAATGTTAGCAAGGCTATCCGCTACAACATTTTTTTCCCTGAAAGCATGCTTAATAATAATAGATTTAAAGCTTGAAATAATTTCTCTAGCTTTAAAAATAATATTTTCTATAGTCCACGTAGGCTCAACTTCTCCCTTAAGACATTTAATAATGTTAAGAGAGTCTCCCTCCAACCATAGATTATCATGATTAAGATTTTTAGCTATAATCAAAGTGTTCAGTGCTATTGATGCTTCAACACAATGACTAGTTTGGTTACCTAAAGGGCCAACAATAGCCACAAGGCAACTTCCAACAAAATTCCTTACAATGCCCCCATAACCAACTTTCCCAAGATTTCCCTTAGAAGCCCCATCAAATTTGGCCTTGATCTATCCCTGGGGAGGAAAGCACCAGAAAAGACCATCCCTACCCTTTTCCTTCCTGTTTCTATTATTGGAGATGTTCCATCTTTCATTAAAGTCTTCTTTAGCAGCTAAACCAATATCAATTCCATGTAAACATTCATAGATCCCTCTATAGATTTTATCCACCACCACTTCAGGGTTCACACTTTTTCCCCTAAAAATCCTATTATTACGCTCCTTCTGAATGTTCCATATTACAATAGGGAGAGTAAGTTTCCAAAGCTCAACATTCTTAGAATTGTAACTAGGGCAAAACCATTACTGCCATAACTCCTCCAGAGAGTTTGGGAAAACCCATATCAACTTCCACCTATTAAAAATAATATTCCAAATTTCCTGACTGAAATTGCACTAGTAGAGGATATGGCAAGAAGACTCCTCCCCCCTGGAGCAAAGAGAACACATGTTAGGAAAAACAAATCCATGCTTATGGAGATTATAAAGAGTTAGCACCTTATTTTGGATAAAAATCCAAAAGAAGATATTAATTTTGGGCATCAACTTCTTTATCCACACTTTAGCCCACAAAGGGATCTCTTTCGAAACTTTGTAATGGATAGACACTGTTGAAGACACATAATATTTCCCATCAGAAGTTTCCCTCCAAATCAAACAATCCTCAGAATGCTCCATAAAGATTCTAGAAGAAAGCAATATCTCCAAAAACTTTAATCCCGGACAAAGCTGGCTGAAATCAATCCACTTCCCATTTCTGCAGTAGTCTCTAACAAATTCTCCATACCTTCTTTTGAACCAGTCTTTCCATTCCTTAAGAATGGGGATTTTCTCCAGTGATTTATCCATTAGCCATATGTCCTCCCAAAATCTAATAATTCTCCCATTCCCCAATTTCCACTTTCTACCAGATGTAGCCCAAGCTTTAGCCGATTGAACAACATTCCAAATTGCAGAGCCTTCCACAATAAAAGAATTATCCATAAATTCTTCCTCAGATGGTTGCATGTGAAGGTATTTATTTTTTCAAATTGAATTCCATTCCCTTTCCTCCCCTTTCATTCTCCAAATTTATTTTGCTAACAAGGCATTATTCATAATTATAATGTTCCTTAATCCCAAGCCCCCAAAAGCCTTCAGAGTACAAATATTATTCTAGGCAATAAGGGAGATTCTATTTTTGTCTTCCACTCCCAACCATAAGAATTTTTTTTGAATTCTTTCAATGGCATCAACAAACTTCCTGGGGATTTTGAATAGACTAAGTGCATAGATAGGCAAATTTTGAAGGGTAGCTTTTACCAAAGTCACCTTACTTGCTTGGGTAAGGAGGGCTCCTTTCCAATGAGCCAGTTTGGAATTTAATCTATCAACCAGCTTCATCCATAAATTCTCTGAAGGCTTTAAGCACAAAGGGAGACCCAAATAAGTAGAAGGGAACTCAACAATTTTACATCCAAGGATTCTTTCAATCCTTCTTTGTCTATCCAAAGGGGTGTTGATGAAGAACAAAGAACTCTTTTCCTAATTTATTTTTTGACCAGAAGCTGCTTCATAGGAATCCATAACACTCTTCATGTTTCTCGCTTCTCTTATGGTAGCTTCTCCCATAGTGATAGAATCATCAACAAACTGTTCATGAGTACATGCTAAGTTGGATGAGGAAGGTTAAGGTCTTTGATTTTCCCTTCTTCCACACTTCTTATAATAAATCTACCCAAACTTTCAGCTAGAATAGTAAAAAAAATAGGAGAGATAGGATCCCCCTGTCTTAGGCCTCTAGAACTTTTGAAGAAACTGGAAGGGGATCCATTAATAATAACTGCTGAAGTAGAAGTGCCAGTCAACTGAGAACAAAGCTGAATCATCTTGTCCCCAAACCCAAAAGCTTTCATAATTCTAAAAAGGAATTGCCAATTCACTCTGTCATAGGCCTTAGACATGTCCAACTTAAAAAAAAAGCCCTATTTTTTAGCAGCAATTAAAGAATGAATATTCTCATGAACAAAAATGATGGAATCCAGAATCTATCTACTAGGGACAAAACCATTATGCTGAGCCGAAATGATGTGGGGCAGAATATCCAACATTCTAGAAGTAAGAACCTTAGATATAATTTTGTAAACAAAATTATAAAGACTGATAGGTCTAAACTTATTGAGAGAGTGAGCTCCAGAGATATTAGGAATAAGAACTCTAAAAGTAGCATTGAGTTCTTTTAGAAGCCATCTTGAACCAAAGAATTCTTTAACTCCATTACAAATATCAATCTCCACTATATGCCAAATTTTTTGGAAGAAGAACATAGGGAATCCATCCGGACCAGATGACTTGTCTCCAAGAAAGAAAAACATAGCCTTTTTGATTTCCCGATTCGAATGGATCCAAGAAATATTTTTGTTGTCATCCTCATTTAAAATGGGAGGGATAGCTTGAGCTAAAAGGTCTTGATTTATGATATCTAGAACATCCACACCTCCCAAAATATTACTAAAGAAATCCATAGCTTCATTTCTAATTTCATTTTCATCTAACAAAATCCCCCTATTGCAGGATAAACTAGAAATCCTATTGGCCGCCCTATGCTTAAGAGAAGTCATGTGAAAAAACTGGGTATTTTTTATCACCTTCCTTCAAATACAACGCTCTTGATCTTTGTCTCCAAAAAATTTCTTCATTAGAGATAATTTCATGGTATTTAGTCAGCAATCCATTTTGAACATTCCTCAAATCCTCAGAAAGCCCTTCCACTTGAATTTTGTCTTGAACTTCTTTAATATCTGTCTTAGTATGAGCTTTCATTTTAAAAATATCTCCAAAAGTCTCTTTGTTCCAGATTTTAACTTTGGCTTTGATAATATTAAGCTTTTTGGCCACTCTAAATAAGGCAGTACCCTCAACCTCTGAATTCCACCATTCACCAACACAACTTTCCAATGAAGGGTTGTACAACCATGCTTTATCAAATCTAAAAGGAAAATTACGCTTTGCAGAAGATGAAATGGCAGTGAAAGAAATAGGATAATGATCAGAACCAATCTTAATGATAGACACCAAAGAACAATTATACTTAGAAAGCCAATCGGGAGAAATCAGGGATCTATCCAACCTAACTTGAATAAGTTCAGAACCAGTTCTTTTATTGGTCCAAGTGTAATTAATCCTTTGGAGATCCACATCCATCAAAGCTTGATCATTAATAAATTCCATAAGATCTTGTCTTCCCTCCAGCTGCAAAGGAAGGCCTCCCATCTTTTCATCCTCTTTTAAAGGGTATTGAAGTCTCCCATAATCATCCAACTTTTATCAAAAAAAATTAGTCTATCTTCAGCCAGGCTCCTCCAAAATTTACTTCTTCCAGCTTTAGAATTAGGCGCATAGATATTAGTGATTACCCAAACAAAGTTATCCTTAATATGCTCAAGCAAAACTGAGGTCCTATTAATCCCTGAAGCTATTTCCTTACCTTTAATAGTATTTTGATTCCAAAAGATAGTTGTACCTTCAGAGGCACCCTTTGATCTTGTTCCAATTACCCCATTACTTTTGAAAATTCTAATCCTTTCCACTTTATCCTTACACATCTTAGTTTCCTGAATAAGGACTACATCTGGTTTATGATCTCTTACAATATTATGCAACACATCTTGCTTGTGGGGGCGTTCAACCCTCTAATATTCCATGAAATTATAGACTCAATGGAGCTTTGTGTTCCATCAACACAGTTCTTCCAACTTTCTTGTTCCCTTTGATTCTTTAGAGAGGGTCTTCCCTATTTTTTTCTATGGCTTCCAACATCTACCACCTTCTTATTCTTACTTTTTGTTGAAATACCTCCATTGGATCCTCCATTATTTGACTTGCCTTCTTTAATACCAAAAATCCTAAGATTTCCCTCAAGAGCCACGATTTCCATACTTTTAGGAGGAGTTTTGCATTGGGATTTTAGGATCATATTTCTAGTCAGCTTAGGACTTCCATTGGTTAATAACAACAAAGACACTATTTCCAAAATATTATAGTCCTATGCTTCATTAAAGTCTTCCTATTTTTCTTTATTATTAGATGAAGATGAAGCATCATCATAGGACAACTCATCAACTTTACCTTGGATGATAGGACCAACCTTCAAATCCTCTGATTTAGATTTTTGAACCTTTTCTTCTTTCCCATACTCTTCCTCCTTGTTACTTTCTTTTTGACTGTTAGAATAGACACATACTGATTTTTCATTGTTACTATTCAAACCCTTCTTAACCTCATTTTCCATTTCAGTCATTTCCTTCTCAGGGACAACCTCTAAGGGTAGACCATCATTCTTCCCTTTCATTTGCCATTTCTGCTTCGAATTGCTATCATTTTTACCATTTTTACCCTTCTTGGATGGACAAGATTTCGCCCAATGACCCGACTTTTTACAATGAAAACATACAAATGGGAGATATTCATATTCAATCACTTGGGTTCATTTCACCAATTTGGACAGAATCTCAATAGATTGAGGCATATCCATCATTTGATTAACATTTGCACAAATACGAGCAAAAACCAACCTGGATTTAGCTGTAGTCATTGGGTCAATCAAAAGAAGTTCACCAAATGAACCCGCAATCCCTTTAAAGACCTCCTCATTCCAGAACTCCAAAGGAAAGTCAGTAAGACATGTCCACATAGGTGCCGACACAAAAAAGGAATCATCCAATGGAAGGTTAAGAGCCCATTTTTGTAAAGCCAAGGTAGACTTGCCAAACATCCACGACCCTTCACAGAGCGCTTTATTCCTATCTTTTTCATTATTAAAAGAAAAGGAGAAAAAATCCCTAGGAAAAGCCGCCACATCCACTTGACCTTTAAGAACCTATTTTCTCCTTATAAAGTTTCTTACAACATCGATGTTAGGTCTAAAACCAAAAAACCATCCAACCAAGGTGATAGCTAGGCCAGACACAATGAAATCAACCAGCTTATCTAGAACAAATATAGCAAAAACCCCTATCGCTGGATCAGAAAGATTTTTAACTTCTAAAAGACCAGATTGCATCAAAGGCCTGACTCCAAAAAGAGCCAACCATTTCTTTTCTTTAACTCTATCATGTGGGTCCCCAGTTTTGGAATCTTTATCTTCCACCGATTTGATTGTCGCCTTGTCCCCCTCAGCACCCTGAGATGCCTGTGGACTTGGATGATTACTAGCTCCAACCATAGAAAGACCACCATCCTTGTGTTTGAAATTTGAATTTCCCGCTCACCTCTCTGATTGTCGCTCCTCTCTTCCTCCTCCCATTGATGAGTTTTTCAATCTTACTACATTTGTAAGTTGATAAACAATAAATACATACATATGATAAGCATAATAAGAATCACATGATGTATCATCATATATGTAATTGAGAATCATAATTAGCATCACATATGTGTCATCATAAACATGTAATCCATCACATAGGTAATAAACAATCCACATTCTATAAATAAACACAAAGTTCAAAAAATGTCACATGTATCATCATAAACATGTAATCCATCACATATGTATTTTAAATCAACATCCATCACATAGCTAATAAACAATCCAAATTCCATAAATAAACACAAAGTTTAAAAAATGTCACGTAAATAGTCACTCTCCCTATCTCCATCTCCATATTAAAAGGTGAATCATGAATTAATTATGTAAAAAAAATTATATTAAGAAATCAATATTAAATAGATAATATACTAATCACATACCTCATACATTTCATTCATCATCATCAACATCATCATTATCATCATCATCATCATCACCATCACCATCATGATCACCATCACCATCACCACCACCACCACCATCGACATCATCATCATCATCATCATCATCATCATCTTCTTGTTCTTGTTCTTGTTCTTGTTCTTGTTCTTGTTCTTGTTCTTGTTTTTGTTCTTCTTGTTCTTCTTGTTCTTGTTCTTGTTCTTGTTCTCCTTGTTCTTCTTCTTATTCTTCATCTTCTTCATCATTGAGAAACTGTCGATCATGATCATCATCTACTTCTTTAGTATCTTCTTCTTCCATCACATTATACTTTATCAGCCTTCCTCTTGGATCATGTTTAACAACAAATGACCAACCCGGTTTATGTAGAACCTCTGAGTAAAATACTTGTTGACATTGGCTTGGAAGAACATAGGGCTCATCCCCAACTAGTTCAAATGACCTTGTATTAACCATTGTAAAATCATTATCATGTTCAATAACAGTTCTATTAGGATCATTTTTATTCAATTGTAGCCTGTACCATTTGATGATGGACAAAACTAATTTGAAGGAATTAAAGCCACACTCAAGTATATCATCCAAAATGCCATAGTATCGATTTTGAGACTGTTGAGGATTTATTTCATTTCTTGATGAAATATTTGTCACCTCAAAGACTGCAGTGATGCCATAATCACACGTTTTCTTCATGTCATCCAACTTTTTAATGCGAAATTTATGACCATTGCAGCACATAGCATTGTGGTGTTTGACCTGCGATATGTCAAACATGTAAAATTTATTGCCTTGTGAGTTGATAAACATATGGGTGATTAATAAATTTATACGTACTTGTTTATCTCTTAAACCATATGCTAAATCAATTTCCCTTTGCGTAATATTGGAATCTCCATTACGATGAGCTTCTTTAACCAGTGAAGCCACACCTTCCCATGTTAATGTGTATCCAGAATGTTGACAACGTTCAATCCATACCGTTATCCAATCAAGATTGTTTTCAATATACAAATGTAGTGCATCCCACTCTCGACCAACTGTACAAAAAATAAATAGACGTCTTACAATTGATTTATTTTGAAGATCAAGAATTAATTAGCTACAATAACATCTTCTATTTACCTTACTTTCCTCAATCTACCTTTCCCCATCAAGTACTCCCCTTTGAATTTGTTAATGGGGTTGGGATCCCAAATGTGATCCACGTGGATCTTTGCTGCAAACTTAGGAAGATATTCAGAAATGTACACCATAGTCTGGTATACCATATATCCCTCCACCATATAACCCTCAAGATGTGCTCTTTGTCAAACCAAAGCCTTCAAAAATTTTAAGTGCCTCTCAACCATCCACATTGACCTAGTGTGTACAGGTCCACACAATTCAATCTCCTCAACTTGGTGTATGAGGTAGTGTTCTTGTGCATTGAAAAAAGTTGGAGGTAGACACTTTTGCATTTCACACATTATATGAGGAATTATTCTCTTTCAATATTTTATATCTTCTTTATGAATTTATTTACATGACAACCACCTACAAGATATTCAAGATGCAAAAAAATATATTACATGACAAGTAAAACAAATCACAAATATAATATCTATACAATGAACTGAACAAATATCACTACTTACCTCATGTATTTTCCAAGATCATATATGACTTGCTTGACATTATTGTCGAAGTCGTTTGGGAGAGATAAAGGTAGAACGTATTGCAACAATTATAAAATTATCTTTTCATTTTTTTCTAACATAATACATTGAAAAGTACATGTACACGTAGTACTTAAATACATAGTAAAAACACAAGAACATGAATTACCTTAATGAAGGTATGCCAATCATGCATTTTCATCCCTGGCCCAAATTAAGTTTTCTTTGATATGAGATTGTTTATGTTCGCAACAAATCGTATGGAAAATCAAATTTTTCATATGACTTCTTTTATAGCATTGCTTTGTTGGTCCATTAAGAACCAAGGAAGCTCACTTATATTAATCTGGTCTCCATGGCTATTTGATTGAATGACATTTATCATTGCATGATTGGAATCCTGAATGTCACTACATATTTTGATAATTTTTTCTTTGTCACACCTTCCATCCATTATTTTCCATAATGTCTCTGTTATATTCTTTCCAATATGCATAGCATCAAACAAATGCACAATTTGTAACCACTCGTAGTAGGGAAACCTACTAAATTGTCGGGGATAACTTTTTAGTCCCTTAGGAAGGTGGTCATTTATGCCTTCATGATCTTCATGATCATCAATCACATCATCAGTAAACAAAACAAAATAGAAAAGATGTTTTATGACATAAACCATTAGATGGAATGGCACTACCTTGACGATTAATTCTATTATATTCCAACTTCCACATGTGAGGTGTCATTCTTTGTGGATTTGATGTATTCTCTTCTTTTGTATTGAAAAGATGTTTTTCAGTATTTCGATACTTATGATTTTTGTGGAGAAAGTGCCTATACTCATCAAACACCCACTTTCCTAAACTTTTTAAATGATGAGATTTCATCTTTGGACCACAAACTGGACATGCAAATTTTCCCTTTGTTTGAAGACCTACAAGATAAAGTATAATTGGATTAAATATAATAATTTTTTGAATTATAATGTTCATGCACAACTTAAACACTATAACATACCACAAAAATGTGTTAGCCTTGGGGCATCGTGTATTGTCCATAGAATCATCGCATGGAATTGAAATTGTCTTTGTCCTATTGGTCTAGAGATGTCATACATAGTGACACCATTCTATAACTCCAACAACTCGTCGATAAGAGGCTCGATATATACATTCATATCTTTAACTTGGTACTTACCTAATCGAATGAACAAAAACATTACATAATTATTATGACCATTTTATTGCAATATTTATAATTAAATGTAGATGACTATATTTAAATGATAAAATACCTAGAACAATCATTGCCAACATTATGTGCTCCCTCTTTATTGATATCCATGGAGGAATGTTATTGTTGATAACAAAAACAAGCCACACTGAGTAAACAGATCTCATCTCTCCAAATGGATTGACACTGTGTAATAACCCACCATGATTCATCCATGATGACTCCATTTGATGACTCCATATTGAACCGTCCATGATGACTCCATTTGATTAACTTTTAATGCATATTTGTTCACTAATTCAGGTGAGATGAAACATTCAGATGATCCAGTGTCAATTAGAATTGATATTGGTTGTTCAAATAGTGTACCTGTAGTTTCCACGGGAACATTCTGGTATCTTCTTCTTTGGTTCCTAACTGCTGCATGAATCCTCTGTTGGGGCCCTTGTTGGGGTTGATTGGCTCTAATTTGTCCTTGCATCCTGGGGCAATCTCTAGCAAAGTGGTTTTCCCCGCACATAAAGCATCCGCCTGGAGGACCTCTCCTACCTTGATTTCTAGGGGGATCATTCCTTGTTTCATTTCCCCTGGGTGGATAAGTTATCCTGTTCTGCTGGTCATTCCTATTATAGTTGCCCCTGTTATCATTGCCCCTGTTATTATTGCCCCTGTTATCATTGCCCCTGTTATTATTACCCTTGTTATTATCATTTCCATTCCTCTGATATTGATTAGGCGGTGGTCTCCTTTTGGAAGAGTTATTCCTTTGACCCTTGTTGAAATTAGTGTTTCCATTGAATTCTTGCTTCCTTTTAAATGAGTGGTTCCCATTATAGTTCCGTCCTGCTAGTGTTTGAATCTTCCTCTCTTGCCTTAGGGACTTTTCAAGTACTTCATTCATATTTCTGGGTCCATGCATATCAACCTCTGCCCCTATGTTGGTATTCAGCCCCAAAATGAATTTCCTTGCTTGGCCTTCTTCATCCCTTTGGTACATAGGCACATACTTAAGCAACTTGGCGAACTTATCCCAATCTTGTTGAACGGATAGGGACCCTTGACGTAGATTATGGAATTCTGTCACTTTCTCATCGAAGAACAATTGAGGGAGCCACCTATCTCGAAAATGGTGAACAAATTGATCCCATGTGATTGTATCCCTATTATACCCATTTTGTTCCTTGGTGTTGGTCCACCAACTAGCCGCCTCCCCTGTGAGTTGATAGGAGCCCCATAAAGCCTTAGTTGTTTCGCTGAAATCTCTTAGCTCAAAATATTTCTCCATTTCATTTAGCCAATTCTCAGCCCCTTCACCAATCTGCCTCCCATCGAACTTAGGAGGGGTGATTTTCTTCAAATCCTTGGAGAGTTCTAATATGTTATTTTCCTTTCCATTACCCATCACATTTCCTTGATTGCTACCAGGGTTTCCATTCTCGGTACCACTTCTATTCTCATAGTCATTCTGCCTTTCCCTAAGATCCTGTAGTGATTGTTCCAGGAAGTTGATTTTATCTCTTTGTTCGGTTAGAAGGTCGATTATAGCTTGGACCCCATCTCCGTTATTCCCTAGGTTGTGTCGAGCCTCTTCATGATCTTCCTCATGGTTCCCTTCATGGTTTTCCTCATGTTTTTCCTCCCTTTGACTCCTGGTACGTCTCCCATTACCCCTTCCTCTTCCTCTCCCTCTTCCTCTTCCTCTTCCTCTTCCTCTTGCCATTCTAGGTTTTACCTGAAAGTTAAATTATGTAGTTAGTTTTCTTTTTGTAGAATAAAATTTAATTTCTATTATTGTAAAACATTCCCTTAGTTGAATAAATTGAAGTGAGCACAAGGCCTAGAATTGAACCTTTGCTCTGATACCACATGTAATAACCCACCATGATTCATCCAACAAAAAAAAATGAGTATATATATATATATTTTTTATTATGTTTTATTCAATTGCATACTCTGGGCATCCATCCAAATAGGATTGGGCATTCATCCATTCGGGATGAGCTTCTAACCATACGGGTTAGGCAATTGTCCATACGGGACGTAAATTCCATCTATCCAATACGGGATAGGCATCTACCCATACGGGGTAGGCATCCATCCAAATGGGATAGGAGATGCTCTGGCCAGAGACTTAGACTCATCGGGACCATTCGGGTCCTGAGCCACTCACTAAGTACTACATTCTTCTAACAAGAATGCACCGAGGTCGCCGTCCTTAGGAGTAATAAGAAAATAATACAAGCTTGAATTCCGCCTCGGAATTTGGCTTAAAGCCTCGGGAAGTCAAGCGAATCCATACGGGATTCCTTCCGAGTATGCATTGAATTAAGTTTGATTATCTTATCTTTCAATTAGGATTCTTACTCAACCAAGCCTAGACCCTACCCACGAACGCCTGAGTACGAGGGACAACTCCGTCCCAAGACTGCCTACATACCCGCTTCGGCGCGGGATCAAGGCGTAAAGTATGTAGTTCTATTTTCTAAACTATGGTTTGATGTAAACTGATTTGTGGGTACGCAACCCTTTCTAGGGTCAGTGTCCCAGACAGTTTCTCTGTGGTTGCTACCCACGAATGGTAGCACTTAAGCGAAGGCTCAAGATGGCCTATTGCTTGTGGCCTAAACAAAATAACTAGATCCTAATACTTAACATGAGCGTCACCCAATTGCAAATCACCAATATCCCTTCGAGGTGAATAAATAAATAAATAAATAAAGTCAATTTCACGAGAGCTCTTAACTAGACCATCCTTAAGAGGGGTTTACTATGGTTTATCTCAACGGATGTGAAATTCAATTAAAAGTTATCTTATTAAATTATCGATCCAAGAGGGATTACCCGCCCCTTGGATTTTTAACTTCCAAATGTTCCTTATTACTCCCCGACGATTTATAGGGACGATGCCACAGACGTCGTTAATGCAGCTTTATTAGGCGTTAAGTGCAGTAGTTCAACACTACGGCATTACCCGTAAGCGTGACCCAGAGGCACCGTATATACCGAACGCTGCTAGTTTTAGTTTTCCAACTCCATTTGTTTAGTTTTCTAAACTAACATCATGCTTGAATATAATTATGAAATGGATGTACATAATTTAAACCTTAAATACTATTTGAAAAAAAAGAATATCATTATTCTACAATTAATTGGATTAATACATGTATTGGCACGGTAATGATAATTGTGAACTTACGAGTAATTGCATGAAAATAAGGAATACGAAATAATCATAATGCAATGCAAAAGTAACGTCATTTACATTCGAAATGCAGAAAAGTTTTCTCTTATCGCAAGACTTAATTAGTTATAAGGTTACAAATTTCTCATGAGTGACCAAATTGAATAATAATGAGACTTTACTTATCTCCAAAAATCATGGGTCAAATAATCCATTCATTTCTCTAAGGAATTGAAATAATACATTGAATTCAACTCTTGTTAATTTTAAGGAAATTAAATTTAACTAAACAAATGTACATGAAAAAAAATCAATTTAAATTTAATTTAAAACGATACACAAAAATTACTTAAATGTTAAATCAAATTTTAAAACTTCCATCGAAAATTCCTATGGCGAATCTTGTTTTATTAATATATATATAAAACCAGGGGGTGGGGACCACGGGTCCCGTCACGGGGCCACGTGGTCCCCTCCACTCCCCTGCGGCCACTTGCAGTGACCGCAGGGTAGTGGGGGGTACCACTAACCCTGCCGGTTTTCGGTAACGCCATTCCACGTACATGCGGTTATTTTCGGGGTCTGTGCGTACGTGCGGTTATTTTTGGGGTCTGTGCCGAATGCAGTGATTGATAATGTAACATTAATATTTGTAAATTGACATTGGGATTATATATATATATATATATATATATGTATATATATATATATATATAAACATATATATGGTTTGAAATTCTTTACAAAGGATAATTTTTATTTAAGAAGGTAAGAACAAGGAATATAATTGAGTTTTTTTTTTTTTAGTTTTATCTCTTTACAGAACCCAGACTTTTATTATATATTTGTCTTATTCACAGAGAGAGAGGGAGAGAGATTTATCCAACCATTACAGAAAGGGAGTTATTCTCAGACTTCTCAGGAAATTTGTTTGTTTCCAGGATTTATTCTCAGAGTCCAGGAGGATTTATTCAACTGGTATTTTCAGTGAGCTCTTTGTTCAATCCACAGAGAGTTTTCTAAGAAAATAATAATAATCATTAAATGATTACAGAGAGAAAAATTGTAGTGAAGTTCATCCTTGTTTTCAAATAATTTCTTTTCTGTTCTTCAGAGAATTTATATAATCAGATACAGAGGAGATAATCACAATGAAATCTCTTTTAGAGGATGAGATTTAGATAACAAAAATCCAGAGAGATGAAAAGATGGTTCTACTTAGCAAGAATCAATCTAAAATTTAATAAGAGAAAAAAACAATTTAAATCTGGATCTAAATTTTTAAAAACAGTGATTCTAATTCTTATCAAGCAAATTTAATCTACTTCCTTTTTATCAAGAATCTGAAACTAATAATCAACAATTTGTTCTACTTTTTTTTTTTTCAACATTTTATTCTACTCCAAAATCTGAAACTAAATTTTATCAAAAATTTGAAACAATGAATCAACAATTTATTTTACTTTTTATCAAACATTTTAATCTACTCCAAAATCAAGAATCTAAACAATGAATCAACAACTTAATCTACTTTTTTCTTTTCAAACATTTTAATCTAATTCTTATAAAAGTCTGAAAACTAATTTCACAAATGAATTTCATTTTCATAAAATAATTTAATCTAATCTAATCTACAACAAGAATAAGATGCACAAAACTAAGCTTGAAGGAACCTGGTTCTTGCAAAATGGTGTAGAGTCTTCCTTGATCCTCCAAATTGAAGAGAAATCCTCCCAACAAAACCTTGGCTGCAATGAAAAATGGACTACAAAGGAGAAATTGCAGAATTTCTTATGGAATAGCTAACTTTTCTTTTGAAACTTGTACCTATTTTATAAAAGAAATTTCAAATTCCCACTACCTAATTATTAATTGGAAAAAAGGAGATTCTCTCCCAATTTGGCCTCCATGCAAATTAATTGGGCTTAGTGGGAGGAGTTACATGCAAGGAGGTGGAGAAGCCTCTAGAAGCTTCTTATTCCTCCTACAACATGTGCCTTAATTTGGGTGAGGGAAATTAAATAACTAATTAAAATTTATATGCATTTTCCATGTGTGTGTGGTTTATTAATTTTATTCCCTTACAATATTCATTCAATAATTCATCCAAAGAATATAAATAAAGTTTTGTATTTAAATCAGAAAAGGTGATAAAGGAGGGTTGTGACATCCTCCCCCCCTAAATCTGTGCATCGTCCCGATGCACTTATTAAATGCATTCAAAAAGTTCATAGTTCATGTTCAAAACAAAAAGGGAAATAGCTGCTGCATCTCCTTAGTATCCTCCCACGTGGCATTCTTCTCGTCATACTGGTCCCATTGCACTTTGCACTGATCAACCTCTCTGTCGCGCAACTGGCACTGGCGCCTCTCCAAGATTCTGAATGGCTCTATCATTATTCCCCCCATTTCTTGGACCTGCAAGGCATCCCAATTCAAAATGTGTTTCTCATTAGGTACATACTTCTTAAGAAGAGATACATGGAAGACATCATGGATTCGGCTCAATTGGGGAGGCAAGGCCAACCGATAAGCAACTGGATTAATTCTTCCCAATATTTCAAAGGGTCCGACATAACGAGGTGCAAGCTTAGTCTTTTTCCCAAATCTTATGGAACTCTTGTGTGGCCTAACCCTTAGGAAGACTTTCTCTCCTACTTCAAACTCCCTTGGTGTTCTGTTTTTATCTGCATAACTTTTCTGCCTATCCGAGGCTTCCTTCAACCTTTGCCTAATTTCCTTAGTTTTCCTTTCCATTTCTCTCAACATATCTGGCCCAATAATCACTCTATCTTCAAGACTATCCCAACTCAAAGGTGTTCGACATGGTCTACCATACAAAGCTTCAAAAGGTGCCATTCCCAAAGATGTTTGATATGTATTATTGTAGGCAAACTCTACCAAAGGTAGGTACTCTTCCCATTTTCTCTGTTGGTCCATGCAGTACATACGAAGCAGGTCTTCCATAATTTGATTTGTCCTTTCTGTCTGACCGTCAGTTTTTAGGTGGTATGCGGTGCTAAAATTTAGTTGAGTCCCTAGAGCTGATTGAAGAGTGGTCCAAAACCTGGAAGTGAATCTTGCATCTCTGTCTGATATGATTTTCTCTGGTATTCCATGCAACCTAACTATCTCCTTAACAAAGCGTCTAGCCAAGGTGGGTGCATCATCTGTTAGATTCCCTGGTATAAAGTGTGCCACCTTAGTGAGTTTGTCAATTACCACCATTATTGCATCATGCCTAGAAGGTGACATGGGTAACCCTTGTACAAAATCCATACTAATAACTTGCCACTTATGTTGAGGTACATCGTGCAATTGTAACAATCCAGCGGGGTGCCTATGTTCTGCCTTTACTCTTTGACACTCCAAACATTTAGCTACGTACTTGACAATATCGCTTTTCAACCCTTGCCAAAAGTATAATTTCTTTAGATCTGCATAAAGTTTGTTAACCCCTGGGTGGCCTGAATAAGGGGCATTGTGAGCCTCCGATAAAACTACTTCCCTTAAATTCCCTGAATTAGGAACATAGATTCTATTATTGTATCTGAGTAGCCCATCTTCATCAAATGTATACCCTTCGACCTTAGGGTCGGTCGGGTTGTGTCTTATAGTTAATTTGACTTGCTCATACCATGGGTCATGTCCTTGCTCATCCATTACTTGCCTTTTGAAAGAGGTTTTGAAGGTTGCTATAGTCATCAAGTGTCTCCTCCTACTCAAGGCATTTGCCACTCTATTTTCTTTTCCCTTAATATATTCAATCTCAAAGTCATATTCACTTAGAAACTCTAACCACCTTCTTTGTCTGGCATTTAAGTGAGGTTGGGTAAAGATGTATTTTAGTCCTTGGTTGTCCGACTTAAGCTCAAAGGGCTTCCCTAGTAAGAAGTGTCTCCACTTTTGCAGGGCATGCACAATTGCTGCCAACTCTAAGTCGTGGGGTGCATAGTTGACTTCATGAGTCTTTAGCTTCCTAGATTCATAAGCCACTACCCCTTCATCTTGGACAAGTACTCCTCCTAACCCTTCAATAGAAGCATCTGTTACAACTGTGAAGTGTCCATTTGGGTCTGGTACCTTTAGAATGGGTGCTGAAGTTAGTTTTCCCTTCAAGATTTGAAATGCCTTATCACTTTGCTCGGTCCATACAAACCTTTTGCCCTTCCTTTGCAACGAGGTGATGGGATTTGCTATCTTAGAGAATCCTTCCACAAACCTCCTATAGTAACCTGCTAGCCCCATAAAGCTTCTTACCTCTGAAACATTCTTAGGGATTGGCCATTCTACTATCGCCTTTATTTTATCTGGGTTGACTGCTATTCCTTCCTTTGATATTATATGCCCAAGATAGTGAATCTTTTCCTCAAAGAAGGCGCATTTGGACAATTTTCCATATAACTTATGTTCTCTCAATCTTTGCAAAACAATTTTTAGGTGCGCTAAATGTTCCTCTTCATTTCTAGAATAAATCAAAATGTCATCCAAGAATACCAAAACAAACTTATCCAAGTAGTCATGGAATACACTATTCATTAGGTTCATGAATGCAGCTGGGGCATTAGTTACTCCAAAAGGAACTACTGTGAATTCATAATGTCCATATCTCGTCCTGAAAGCTGTCTTCGGAATGTCTTCTTCCTTAATTCTGAGTTGATGATACCCTGACCGAAGATCTATTTTCGAGAAAACTGCCGCTCCTTTCATTTGGTCAAAAAGGTCCTCTATGCGAGGTAAGGGATACCTATTCTTTATGGTGACTTTGTTCAACAGCCTATAGTCGATGCATAGCCTTAAGGTTCCATCCTTCTTCTTAACAAATAAAACTGGCGCTCCCCATGGTGATACACTTGGCCTTATTAATCCCTTAGCTAAGAGTTCCTCTAATTGCATTTTGAGCTCTTGTAATTTGGTTGTGTTCATTCAGTAAGGTGCCTTTGATACTGGTTCAGCTCCTGGGAGTACTTCGATAGAAAAGTCAAACTTTCTCTTAGGGGGTAAACCGGGTAGTTCTTCTGGAAAAACATCCTTAAACTCCTTTAAGAAAGGGGTATTTTCAAATGTTGGTGTATTTTCCTCCTTTCCTTCATCAATTTCGACCATAAAGATTTGTCCTCCTCTTCTCCTTTCCTTCTTTAATTGCATTGCTGAGATAGTTTCTATATTAATGGGTTTAAACTTTCCTTGGATTTTGACCCTTTTCCCCCCATCATCCAAACATTCAACAATTTTGCTATAACAATCTACATTAGCTTGATGGTCTGCTAACCAACTCATTCCCATAATTACATCATATAATCCTAAGGGTGCCACATAGAGATCTACCCTTGTTTCGAACTCAGGGAATTGTACCTTTGCCCTTGGTAAACACTTAGTTACTTCTCTAGTTGCCTTATCCCCATATTGAACCGTCCATGATGACTCCATTTGATTAACTTTTAATGCATATTTGTTCACTAATTCAGGTGAGATGAAACATTCAGATGATCCAGTGTCAATTAGAATTGATATTGGTTGTTCAAATAGTGTACCTGTAGTTTCCACGGGAACATTCTGGTATCTTCTTCTTTGGTTCCTAACTGCTGCATGAATCCTCTGTTGGGGCCCTTGTTGGGGTTGATTGGCTCTAATTTGTCCTTGCATCCTGGGGCAATCTCTAGCAAAGTGGTTTTCCCCGCACATAAAGCATCCACCTGGAGGACCTCTCCTACCTTGATTTCTAGGGGGATCATTCCTTGTTTCATTTCCCCTGGGTGGATAAGTTATCCTGTTCTGCTGGTCATTCCTGTTATAGTTGCCCCTGTTATCATTGCCCTTGTTATTATTGCCCCTGTTATCATTGCCCCTGTTATTATTACCCCTGTTATTATCATTTCCATTCCTCTGATATTGATTAGGTGGTGGTCTCCTTTCGGAAGAGTTATTCCTTTGACCCTTGTTGAAATTAGTGTTTCCATTGAATTCTTGCTTCCTTTTAAATGAGTGGTTCCCATTATAGTTCCGTCCTGCTAGTGTTTGAATCTTCCTCTCTTGCCTTAGGGACTTTTCAAGTACTTCATTCATATTTCTGGGTCCATGCATATCAACCTCTGCCCCTATGTTGGTATTCAGCCCCAAAATGAATTTCCTTGCTTGGCCTTCTTCATCCCTTTGGTACATAGGCACATACTTAAGCAACTTGGCAAACTTATCCCAATCTTGTTGAACGGATAGGGACCCTTGACGTAGATTATGGAATTCTGTCACTTTCTCATCGAAGAACAATTGAGGGAGCCACCTATCTCGAAAATGGTGAACAAATTGATCCCATGTGATTGTATCCCTATTATACCCATTTTGTTCCTTGGTGTTGGTCCACCAACTAGCCGCCTCCCCTGTGAGTTGATAGGAGCCCCATAAAGCCTTAGTTGTTTCGCTGAAATCTCTTAGCTCAAAATATTTCTCCATTTCATTTAGCCAATTCTCAACCCCTTCACCAATCTGCCTCCCATCGAACTTAGGAGGGGTGATTTTCTTCAAATCCTTGGAGAGTTCTAATATGTTATTTTCCTTTCCATTACCCATCACATTTCCTTGATTGCTACCAAGGTTTCCATTCTCGGTACCACTTCTATTCTCATAGTCATTCTGCCTTTCCCTAAGATCCTGTAGTGATTGTTCCAGGAAGTTGATTTTATCTCTTTGTTCGGTTAGAAGGTCGATTATAGCTTGGACCCCATCTCCGTTATTCCCTAGGTTGTGTCGAGCCTCTTCATGATCTTCCTCATGGTTCCCTTCATGGTTTTCCTCATGGTTTTCCTCCCTTTGACTCCTGGTACGTCTCCCATTACCCCTTCCTCTTCCTCTCCCTCTTCCTCTTCCTCTTCCTCTTCCTCTTGCCATTCTAGGTTTTACCTGAAAGTTAAATTATGTAGTTAGTTTTCTTTTTTTAGAATAAAATTTAATTTCTATTATTGTAAAACATTCCCTTAGTTGAATAAATTGAAGTGAGCACAAGGCCTAGATTTGAACCTTTGCTCTGATACCACATGTAATAACCCACCATGATTCATCCAACAAAAAAAAATGAGTATATATATATATATATATATATATTTTATTATGTTTTATTCAATTGCATACTCTGGGCATCCATCCAAATAGGATTGGGCATTCATCCATTCGGGATGAGCTTCTAACCATACGGGTTAGGCAATTGTCCATACGGGACGTAAATTCCATCTATCCAATACGGGATAGGCATCTACCCATACGGGGTAGGCATCCATCCAAATGGGATAGGAGATGCTCTGGCCAGAGACTTAGACTCATCGGGACCATTCGGGTCCTGAGCCACTCACTAAGTACTACATTCTTCTAACAAGAATGCACCGAGGTCGCCGTCCTTAGGAGTAATAAGAAAATAATACAAGCTTGAATTCCGCCTCGGAATTTGGCTTAAAGCCTCGGGAAGTCAAGCGAATCCATACGGGATTCCTTCCGAGTATGCATTGAATTAAGTTTGATTATCTTATCTTTCAATTAGGATTCTTACTCAACCAAGCCTAGACCCCACCCACGAACGCCTGAGTACGAGGGACAACTCCGTCCCAAGACTGCCTACATACCCGCTTCGGCGCGGGATCAAGGCGTAAAGTATGTAGTTCTATTTTCTAAACTATGGTTTGATGTAAACTGATTTGTGGGTACGCAACCCTTTCTAGGGTCAGTGTCCCAGACAGTTTCTCTGTGGTTGCTACCCACGAATGGTAGCACTTAAGCGAAGGCTCAAGATGGCCTATTGCTTGTGGCCTAAACAAAATAACTAGATCCTAATACTTAACATGAGCGTCACCCAATTGCAAATCACCAATATCCCTTCGAGGTGAATAAATAAATAAATAAATAAAGTCAATTTCACGAGAGCTCTTAACTAGACCATCCCTAAGAGGGGTTTACTATAGTTTATCTCAACGGATGTGAAATTCAATTAAAAGTTATCTTATTAAATTATCGATCCAAGAGGGATTACCCGCCCCTTGGATTTTTAACTTCCAAATGTCCCTTATTACTCCCCGACGATTTATAGGGATGATGCCACAGATGTCGTTAATGCAGCTTTATTAGGCGTTAAGTGCAGTAGTTCAACATGACGGCATTACCCGTAAGCGTGACCCAGAGGCACCGTATATACCGAACGCTGCTAGTTTTAGTTTTCCAACTCCATTTGTTTAGTTTTCTAAACTAACATCATGCTTGAATATAATTATGAAATGGATGTACATAATTTAAACCTTAAATACTATTTGAAAAAAAAGAATATCATTATTCTACAATTAATTGGATTAATACATGTATTGGCACGGTAATGATAATTGTGAACTTACGAGTAATTGCATGAAAATAAGGAATACGAAATAATCATAATGCAATGCAAAAGTAACGTCATTTACATTCGAAATGCAGAAAAGTTTTCTCTTATCGCAAGACTTAATTAGTTATAAGGTTACAAATTTCTCATGAGTGACCAAATTGAATAATAATGAGACTTTACTTATCTCCAAAAATCATGGGTCAAATAATCCATTCATTTCTCTAAGGAATTGAAATAATACATTGAATTCAACTCTTGTTAATTTTAAGGAAATTAAATTTAACTAAACAAATGTACATGAAAAAAAATCAATTTAAATTTAATTTAAAACGATACACAAAAATTACTTAGATGTTAAATCAAATGTTAAAACTTCCATCGAAAATTCCTATGGCGAATCTTGTTTTATTAATATATATATAAAACCAGGGGGTGGGGACCACGGGTCCCATCATGGGGCCACGTGGTCCCCTCCACTCCCCTGCGGCCACTTGCAGTGACCGCAGGGTAGTGGGGGGTACCACTAACCCTACCGGTTTTCGGTAACGCCATTCCGCGTACATGCGGTTATTTTCGGGGTCTGTGCGTACGTGCGGTTATTTTTGGGGTTTGTGCCGAATGCAGTGATTGATAATGTAACATTAATATTTGTAAATTGACATTGGGATTATATATATAAACATATATATGGTTTCAAATTCTTTACAAAGGATAATTTTTATTTAAGAAGGTAAGAACAAGGAAAATAATTGAGTTTTTTTTTTTTTAGTTTTATCTCTTTACAGAACCCAGACTTTTATTATATATTTATCTTATTCAAAGAGAGAGAGGGAGAGAGATTTATCCAGCCATTACAGGAAGGGAGTTATTCTCAGACTTCTCAGGAAATTTGTTTGTTTCCAGGATTTATTCTCAGAGTCCAGGAGGATTTATTCAACTGGTATTTTCAGTGAGCTCTTTGTTCAATCCACAGAGAGTTTTCTAAGAAAATAATAATAATCATTAAATGATTACAGAGAGAAAAATTGTAGTGAAGTTCATCCTTGTTTTCAAATAATTTCTTTTCTGTTCTTCAGAGAATTTATATAATCAGATACAAAGGAGATAATCACAATGAAATCTCTTTTAGAGGATGAGATTTAGATAACAAAAATCCAGAGAGATGAAAAGATGGTTCTACTTAGCAAGAATCAATCTAAAATTTAATAAGAGAAAAAAACAATTTAAATCTGGATCTAAATTTTTAAAAACAGTGAATCTAATTCTTATCAAGCAAATTTAATCTACTTCCTTTTTATCAAGAATCTGAAACTAATAATCAACAATTTGTTCTACTTTTTTTTTTTTTCAACATTTTATTCTACTCCAAAATCTGAAACTAAATTTTCTCAAAAATTTGAAACAATGAATCAACAATTTATTTTACTTTTTATCAAACATTTTAATCTACTCCAAAATCAAGAATCTAAACAATGAATCAACAACTTAATCTACTTTTTTCTTTTCAAACATTTTAATCTAATTCTTATAAAAGTCTGAAAACTAATTTCACAAATGAATTTCATTTTCATAAAATAATTTAATCTAATCTAATCTACAACAAGAATAAGATGCACAAAACTAAGCTTGAAGGAACCTGGTGCTTGCAAAATGGTGTAGAGTCTTCCTTGATCCTCCAAATTGAAGAGAAATCCTCCCAACAAAACCTTGGCTGCAATGAAAAATGGACTACAAAGGAGAAATTGCAGAATTTCTTATGGAATAGCTAACTTTTCTTTTGAAACTTGTACCTATTTTATAAAAGAAATTTCAAATTCCCACTACCTAATTATTAATTGGAAAAAAGGAGATTCTCTCCCAATTTGGCCTCCATGCAAATTAATTGGGCTTAGTGGGAGGAGTTACATGCAAGGAGGTGGAGAAGCCTCTAGAAGCTTCTTATTCCTCCTACAACATGTGCCTTAATTTGGGTGAGGGAAATTAAATAACTAATTAAAATTTATATGCATTTTCCATGTGTGTGTGGTTTATTAATTTTATTCCCTTACAATATTCATTCAATAATTCATCCAAAGAATATAAATAAAGTTTTGTATTTAAATCAAAAAAGGTGATAAAGGAGGGTTGTGACACACTGTCCACTGCCAATGAAAGCCTAAGATTACGAGGTTCTTCTTTAAAGTGTGGCAACTTTTCTTGTATGTCCTTAAATGCTGAAGCATCCGTAGGCATTCAAATAATGTCATCTCGACTTCTATTGCGTGCATGGTAATCCATAAATCGTGCCAAGCTAGTGCACTTGAATAATCGTTGCATACGTGGAATAATGGGAATATAGCAAAGAACCTTATGAGAAACCCTTTTTGTTATTTGATCTATTCGGTATCTACTGATATGACATTTAGGTATAGATATCTTTCATAATGGTAGGTAATTCTCGGTATGAGCGAGGTATAATATTTGATGGTGGTAACAAAAACTCACCTATCAATCTACAACAAAAAATATATTTTGTTAATATAAAGAATATTAATGGTACAACATGATTCACCATTTATTATGACATATATAACATACCTTAACATATGTGAGATTTTTATGTTGGATAAACTATTCATAACCTTCAAGTTCACCAACAATAATACAACAAAGAGAAGAGTTGTCTGCGAGCCTTCGTAAAGGGCCTCAGATGCCTTTTCAGGTAGAGGGACATCATGAAAAACATCTAGGTCATCTTCATCATCATGATCAGCTACGCCAGTACTAAATGTGTCATGGATCAATGTATTTGTACCATCATCTTCAATTATGTTTTGTGGCTCATGATCATCATCTTCCATGGGATCATTATCTTAAGCTTCGATATTCACACCTCCATGTTCCTCCACTTTGAAAACCATATTCTCTAGGTTGTGTTGATCCATATCATGTGCTTCGGGGTGCTTGACCTATATAAAATTGATAAACATAAATAAACATTGATCATGATCTCATCATCAAGTGATTTATTATGTATATAAATTGTTAAAACGATGTAATGAAAAACTTACCAATGGATGATAATCATGTCCACCTTCAATGTGACCATGCAGCCTACAATGTTTCTTAGCTATTTTGATTAGAAGTCTTCTAGTCTTTAATCCCTTACAAATTTTGCAAGGACAATAACATTTTCCATCACCTTTTCTTTTCAAGTTAGACCACAATCTAGCAATTGTCTACTTATTTTGTTGTTCGCTGATATTGTCTAACATGGTCTTTCTTCACAGGCAAGAAAATCGAGCTATAGAACTAGTTATATAGAAGTTGAAATGTTAGTTATGAAATCATGTTTTAGTATAATATACCAAATTAAATTACTTTAACATAGAAACTATCATCATTGAACCAAAACCATTTAACTCTTCTTTTTCATCTAAAAACATATCTAATGGCTTTGTGGTATGCAATCCTTGTATCAGATCTTAAGTTGACTAATGTCTAATTGGGGTAATCCATGAGTGTCTAATGTGAATTCATTATCAATGTTGTGAAGTCATCGAGAGTACGGTGATAGTCATTCCTTATAGGATCCTCTCAATACTGTCCAAATCAGTCTAAAAGGAAAGCAACTATCCATTCCCATGCTCATGCATACTTACATGACTAATGCTGCCCTTGTGTATCCTAAACATTGGAGAGACCTTATCTGACTTGCCTAATCAATGTGGTTGTTGTCCTAATATGAAATACTGAGTTCTACCCTTGCCTCTGCATCAAACTTCTCACATCATGTTTCTTCAACAAAACACACTAATATGAATTGAGCCAACACCATGAGGATAGGGTCAAGTATCATGGCAACTGATCATAATATGTGAAGATGGGGTTCACACATAAGTGTTGGCTCTCAATAATACCACACTTGTAAAATTGTCAGTCTCAAGACTTCTCCTATTGGGTCAACACTCATTGATGGCCACAAGGCCAAATCAATGTATCTAGGCTTCAAACTCCTTACTCTAGGCTTGGAGGACCCTACACAAGGTCTATGAACACTCACTGGGTATTACAATAGAAAGAGCCTTCCTCTAGAACTTTTTTTGCAACACACACATCATTGGTAATCATTGTTATGATGGATGGTCTATTAGGACAGTAAATAAAATGCTTATTCTTTTTCCACCCTTTGAAACCACAACAAGGTATTTGACTTGGCAGCGTCCCCACACATCACTTCAACAACAAACATTAGGCAATTCAACCTTTTTCCTTCTCAATTCATTATTTTTTTTCTTTCACTGGTTTTCCCAGTCTGATACATAGGGATATCAGACCTTTCATGGCATCATCACACACACCTTCCAATATGTAGTCCTTTCATATTTTAGGTGCCTACACACTATGTTGTTGTTAAGTATTGATGTAGTCTTAAGACATCTCATGACTCCATTACATGTTCACACTTGGGTTTATAAACAAAACTCTATCAAAACAAAAACAATATCACTAGTAAAACTATGACTGTGACAATCAATACCCTTAGGACAGTCATAGAAATTTAATCTATTTCATTTGATTTTGATCCACAAACCCTTCTGAAGGTTGCATAGGGCTGCCTCACCCCTCTCTCTATCATCAACCACTTCAAAATACCAATCGCTTGGTCTTCCCACCAAATTCTTCACTCTTATTGCCTTTTACTGTCTGATACATAGAGATATCAAACTGTCCTCATGCCCAAACACGTACCAAATCTAATTTGGAGCCTTGCACACAACATAATATGATACATAGCATGAACAAAGGTCTTCCAACACATTTGGGTGAATTTATATGAATGGGAGACCAAACTATACATTATTTACTCCTCTCGGTAAACACTAGATAGGGTTTTGACATTTTTTTGGAAAAACTATGATATATTCTTTAAAACACTATGAAATTCAATGCCACAAAAAGACAAAATGAAGTTAACTCTATAAACTGCAATCTTGTATTTATTTTTAATCGATGCTTTCCTACATTGTTTGATTTGCCATCTTGTTAGAAATCTCATCTCTATTATGCTTTGATGGATGTCGCATCCTGTTACAAACCTCACATTGTGGTACTGGCATAAAGGATTTTAGCAAAGGTTGTGAAATCTGGATTTTACATCTACCAATTGTCATTCCATCTTGTGCATATTTATTTTACATGTAGAAGAAATACATTTGATAAATAGGCCATATGGTGGATGATAAGTGAAGGATGTAAGTACTAAAGGTGTGGCACTAGTGGCTTTGGTACATGAAGGTGACTAGAGGTTGTGGAAGGAGAAATGGTGGAATTTGGATCTATGGTAGAGGTGGGAGTAGATGTTATGATGGAATTTAGGCATGAAAATGGTAAGCTAATACTCATAAAATAGCTAGGAATCCAACTTAAGGCATTCTATTTGTTAATAAATTTCTCCACCATTGAGCTACTGCCCCCTTTCTTACCATTCCATTGTTGGCTTGAGTGTAGATTATTTTCAACACCTATTATAAGACACATTATAGGTTCTTGGGGCTCCTAACCTAACCTAGCTTTGATAACATTTTGAGCTACTACTCATGGACTAGTTTGGTTACCAAGATATGACCTTCTATTTGTTGTTAGAATGCGATCTATGACTAAGTATTAGAAGATAACTTGGGTATCATGCTTTTAGGTGTCTCTAACATGACTCCTAGTAACTATATAAGGATCTTACAAGTCCTTGATCTATGCCTTATCTTTTTGATAGGGTTCCTAGTGAGAATATATGAATCTTAGTAGTTCTCAATGTCATAAATTTGTGTTTTGCATGCTCCATGTGTGTTACCAATGTTACTCATATTACTCACTTTGTACTTCCCTTTTATCTCAATATTGTAAATTGACAATATCATAAGTCTTGGGAGCTACCACCTTTCCAAACTTGTAGTCATCTTGACTCTTCAATATCTTGGTTTCAGAATATTTGGTTTCTCCATATTTTCCCAAGAGTACATGAGCATAATTTCACACTCTTGCTAAGAGGGGGCTAAATATTGCATCATAAGTTGTATCTCTTTATAAATATACACAAGGTTTGGACTCACTTTAGTGGTTGTGCCTTATTTATGCCTAATTGTACTTAGATTTTAGAATGTTTCCATAAATTTGGTTCCTTCCCTTATTCGTGATGTTCCTCATGGCTCATTTTTCTAGGACTAGGGTCTTGGGAACTCTTATTCATGGAAATTGGACCTAAAATTTGAAAGATGAATGTTGGATTCACAAATAGTAGGAATTTTCTCTCCAAATTTGGACTTTTCCAAAAGTTCAATTTGAAAAGGTGCAAGCTGCATATAGATACAAGTCTATTTCTCATTTCAAACCCCTATAAACTCCAGCCCACATCTACCAAGTTTTTAATCAAGCAATTCAAATCAATTGAGCATAGATCTATAATCAAGGAACAAGGCATTCAAAGATACAACTTTGTTACGTCAGTTATGATCAACTACATTATGTTTTTCCATGATGAAAGCATACACTAACATGTTCTAGAAACATTAAAGCATTTCAAAATTGAGGTATATTTGTCAATTTTTATTTACATATATGTTTGGAACATATTAACACAAACTGTAATGTTATGAAGCTTCCTCTGCTAGATACCTCCCTAGAACTGGTTCAAGATGACTCTCACACACATTTGTAAATGTGAAAGGAAACATAGAGAAAAGAGAAAAAAAGGTCGATTGCCCTCTGGGGTGTATAGAATTCATGGTGGCAAAAGGGGAAGACTGAACATCGACAACCAAGGCATGGGGGCAACATTAAAAGACTTTCGATGACCTAGAAACAAAAAAGAATGGGTAGTTGTGAAATGTAGTAGATAGCTCAAGCAATGGGTGAGACACAAGAAATTCCTCATATATGCAAATCAATGAATGAAGGTGAAGATTTAGCTACCTTGAATGGTGAAGATTCTACTCAAGCAATTCCATAAATTATGCAAATCCGAAATTCCTCATGCAAATATTATACAAATCCGAAAATTCAATGAGTGAAGGTGAAGATTCAGAAATTCCTCATATTATGCAAATATGAAATGAAGGTGAAGATTCTACCTTGAATGGTGAGTGTTCTGTTTGATCTTGCCATGGGTTGAGCTCAACGTAGAAGCTTGCGTGGGATTGCAAATGTCACAAATGACTTGCCCTCTTTTTTTTTTTTTTAAGTATAATGCCCATTGTCGTCGCAATTGCGACAAATGCGGGCACTTTTTTTAAAAATAAAATAAAAATTTCATTGCTAATGTCTTCTCTGTCGAAACCAAATGTGAAATTATCGTTGAAATTTTGACGAATTCATGCATTTCTTTTTTAAAAAATCAAATTTGGTCACAATATACCTTCTCCGTCGGAAACCTCCATCCGAATTGTAGACCAAATGTATTAGTGTACATATACTCTAGGTCTATGTTGTTCACTCTGAGTCGTCAGTGTCTTGGCATAATTCATTGTAGTGCCCAAACTTTCGGGAAAAAAAACAAGAACAATTTTTTTTAATTTTAAAACAGGGCTTAATCTCTTGAGTTTACCTAAAGTGAAGGCGTGGATGCTCACTAAGTTCTACTAGCTTGATTACCTTAGCATCAAATTAGTGTGAACTGAATTGTGAATGGCCTAATGTTTAAATTAAAATTTAATTAAGATGGCAACATGTAATGTACGTTGACTATGTGGGGTAAATTAACCCCCTTAAGCCATTGCTCTACCTTGCACCTAATAGGGAATAGTTCTTCAGAATAAATTAAAGATACCATCCCTAGGGTTAACAATGATACTTTAGTCTGGTTAATTAGATTATTTATTAAATCACATCTAAGAGCTTGAATAGTTCCATTCATTGAAAATATAACTTACCTAGGGATTAAAATCCAATTTTTCCCTAGAAACAACTAATAGGCTCAGTTACGTTTAGAGTTTACTAATTTAACTCAAATAATCATACTTAAACTTTAATGCTAAATGTATTATTTAATTGCAAGTTTACCAAATTTAATACATTAATATTAATATAAACTTTTTATATTAATATAAATTAAATAGTCATGGTTATCTAACAACCGATAGGGTCATTACACTATATTTAAAATTATAATGATCCTCGAGTATTAATATTATTTAATTAACCCCAGGGTGTCTATTTACATTTACTATATATGTTGGCATATGCACACTCCAATGAGACATTGAAGGTGATTGAAGGTTTTGTCATTGATGGCAACCTTACAATCCTATGGCACCAACAAGGCATTACACCGGCATCAACAGATCAAACTCTACACTGGCACTTAGACTACTGACACTGGTAGAGAAAGGAAGAATATCAGCACAGAGGCTGACATGATTTTTGTTATATTATATTTTGTTTATTATTGTAAAAACTTTGTAAGCTGACTTGGTATCATTGTAAAATGACTCTTATATATAAGAGATCATTATAGAACAATTAAGTAAGCATGGTAGAATGTAATTAGGCGAAATAAGGCAGACCTATTATGTGAATTATAGGATAAGGGTTTATGTAAGAAGCAGAGTAGAAACCGGTACTGGATCTGGCATTATATATGCTATTATGAAGCAGTACAAGATACTAGATTTGTATAATCCATCATTGTAAGTCAGTGAGACTTC